>NW_020455082.1:1411171-1426996 GCF_003342845.1 Nothoprocta perdicaria
CTCCCTCCCTCCCTCCCTTCTTTCTGCCTTAAGTTGTTAATGTTTATGAGGATCCTTGACTACAGTGCACTAGAAAAGTGTAAGTATTATCTAAGAGTGCTCTCAGCTGACACAGGACTTTTTACCATTCTGAAGACAGAAGGGAAGCTAAACCAGTGTTTTACTTAAGCATGATCTGGACCCTATTTCAGCACAGTACATGATTAGTATTAAGTGTATCGTAATGGATCATATTGACTTTAGTGACACTTCTAAGCATGTATTTAGGCCACTACTATACAAATATGTATGTACTGTTTTGAAAGATTTTAAGTAATTCTATGTCCTTTCAGATCAAATTGTGATACTGAGTATAAAGAGAAAAAAAAAAAAGAAATCTCAATTGAAAGAGATATTTTAAAAACTATCCCATGAACTGACAGTACACCACTCTGTAAAAATTGTCACATAGTTTTGGGGGTTTTTTTAAATTACTGAAATACTCTTGCATGTAGTAGCCAAGTTCAATAATTCAGAGTTCAGTATTATCCAGGCAAGACTTTTTTCCTACAGAAGCTATGGACAGATCCCTCAACGAGAAAAAGTTACCTGCCAAGTATCAAGTTTCAGAGTTCTCAGATAGATGAGTTAGGTGTGTGGTGAAGAAAAGCATGTGCTACTTTTCTCTAAAACCAGGAAAAATGTACTTATTTCGCTCTTGCAGAACTCAGCAGTGGCTGAAGTCTACACACAGGCACACACAGACATACAAGCATGAACAATAAAATCTGGATATAACCCAAACCTGGACAGCTTCCCTGCAAGAGGGGCTTTCAGAAGGGAATGAAAGAACATTGTGGAGCGCATCTGCGGGTACAGCTGTAGTCCTACAAGGCCTACGAGCTTGTTATGGTCTAGGGGAGCAAGTCTCAACATTTCCTAACCCTGACGCCTTTGTTGCTTCCCAGAGAGATGTCTCCCTTCCAGCACCTTCCTGAAGTGCAGGACAGGTCACCCAAACCCAAAACTTTATCTATTCAAATTTCGAAGGGAACTAAATGATCAGTTTTGCTCACTGAGCAAAGAACCAAGCACATACTTAACTTGGCGCTGATGGGCGATCTTCCTGAAGCTGATGGAAATGCTTCAGTATTTAACTTCAGGATATGCTTCCCTGTTTTCCTTGATCAGAGGCAGTGTCTTTAGAACCGAGCCCCTTTTAATTTATGATTTCCTGGTTTCAGAACAAGGGAGCTAATAATGAGGTAGCAGGAAAAGCATCCTGCAGAGCACTTAGGACTCTGTAATAGCCAAGGAGACTCCAGTGCAAATAAACTACCTCCTGATAATGATTTGATTTCTGCTGGGTAGGACCTTAAGTATGTGAGCTGAGACTACCACTTCAGCCTCAATGAAGAGCTCGGTCGTGCTCCAGTCATATTCATTTCACAGAGGAAAAACAGCCTAGTACTTTTGTCTGCTTTACAGCCAGTGACACCACGACATCAGACTGTAATAAATGGGGGAGAGACCATGGCTGATCTGTGTTTCCAGCATCTGAACTCTGAAAAAAAAAAGTTATGTTTCATTTAGAGCTTATGGGAAGGACTGTGTTTGCAAGCACAATATGGGCTTTTTCTCTTTGCCATGGCCTGGAACTCGTTTGCCAGGATTGGGTCCTCTTTCTGCCCTAATAAATCATCACAGTTTTGGTGAGTACTTCATTCTAATGCTGCACTCCAGTAATTCACCAGAAATGAGAAACTTTTATGCTTTCATTTTGCACTGTCAAATTATCTCTTGCAAGCCTGGATTTGTTCAGTTTTGGCTTACATACTAGAGGCTCAATCCTACCCTGATACTGGGCACCATCTATAAACACTTAAGGAATATAAACCGTCCCAAGGTTTTCAATGTTGAGATAGTGGGTGAATGCTTTGATTCTACTGGGGACGCTCTGCTGTGCATCTTGGAATAGAATTACAGACGTGCACCAACACTGTGAATTGGAAAACAAAAGAGCTTGCTCATAGTTTATCATATTTTTTGGGTCTGTGTGACATTTTGTGATTTCTAGAGTATCAACAACAAAAAGCATCTCCTACAGGATGTTTCATCAACACAGATTACAAATGGTCCCTGTTGTTTAAACAGTTGCAAAATTGGTTTAAAAACCAAATGTGATGGATACAAGAGGAGGACACATGAGCACGAGATGGAAATGAGAAAGCAGCTGACCTGTGCAAGCCTGCGCTGATGCCTCACTCTGGGATTCATTTGGGGGTGAATTTTGTATACAGTGAGGACACAGGACATAAAGCTGAAATGCAATTTCACATAGTAGCCTTAGTACTTGGATTCAAACTTGTATTAACCTGGGAAATAATATAAATGCCATTAAAAGGCCTATTCTTGTAACAGTCCTGACCCACTTCAGACTCCTTTTGGTAATCTGGGAAGGGACCTTTGTTCCCATGGCAGCCTATAATTTCCTGCCTGAAACAGCTCAGCTGAGCTCTGAATGACACAGTCAGGCATTTGGATGCTTATCTTGCTTCCAAGTGTTCCGAGGTTCCTCATTTCTCACTTATTGCACAATGCCCCCATCTCACTGGCAAGGTGAGAACTGGATCAGAAAGAAATATAATTGCTTTTTTTTTTTTATTAGCTTATGATATGGTTCCACCCTTCTGTGGAAGCTTACCCAGTTATTCACAAATGATGATATATGTACAGTGAATTATATAATTATCAGCCTATAATTACAGGTATATAGATATATACATCCCCCTGGAGGAGAGCTGGGCTTGGCACATACCTGCTTGCACCTCTGGGTCTGTAGGGAATTCATGCCCATTTTCAGTAGCAGATTATTTATTTATCAACTGCTTGAGACATTTTATGAAAAATGAACCCAAAAGAATCCTTTGATTCTTTTTAATAATGTTCATAAAGTATGAAACTGAACAAATCCAGGCATGCAGGGGCAAACTTACTTATGCAGAGCGAGAGGAGGGAAGTTTCTCAATAGCAGTGAATTATCGGTAGCTCAGCACTGGCAGTCAATGAGGAGCCTGCAGAAGCCTTGCTGATTTGTTAGGGGAAGAGAAGATGCCAGTCCTGGCACAGTGATCAGAAACCAGCACTGAGAGAGTCACTACCACATTCCCATAGGCAGCCTCTTTCTTTTTTTTTTTTTTTTTTGGAAGTTTTGAGGCTTGAATTAGTTTATCTTATGATGCTGCTTTAATGCTGTAACCATAGATAAACCCTCTTGCCTTCCCACTATGTTTCAATGCCTCATTTTGTCATTGGGGCAGATAGTGATTCTCAGCTGATATAAATCAGCAAAGCTCCACTGATTTTTAACAAAGCTGCGCCAGCCTCTGCTAGCTGAGGGTCTGCCTAAACGTTTCTCTGGTTGTAAAGCAGAGGCTCCAGCAGGCGAGGCTGATGTCAGTGGAATATTTTATTTTGGCTTGTTTTTCCTTATTATATCTTTCAAATGCTGCTCTCATTCATAACTGCCTGGCTGCTTTCAAGCCTGGGTATTAGAGTTACAGGGCCTAATTTGGCTGTACAATGGTGCAAGTCGAGGGTAGCTCTATTTAAATCAGAAGCATTACTCAGAGGTATTGCAGTGGTACAAGCAGAAGCTGTATACTTGGGCATAGCAGCTGATCTGCAAATCTCTTAATGTGCCCGATGTCTTTCCAAGAGTTTATTTGCAAACAAACAAACAAACAAAAAGCGTCATCGTGGCTGAGCAGTTTGATTCCAACCCGTGGAAAATGGACTGAGCCTCCGCCAGAAATAAACTGTAGACACTTGCTAATTACAATCTGGGGCCAGCTAACAAAGTTCGCTAAGGGAGAAAACTACCCCATTCAGCTCCTCTCTCCAAGTTTGATGACATCATTTGCATTATTCTGTTGTGATATGCCAGATGGGAAAATTTGAGGTGGAGATGAAATGAGAATCGTGGTTACACCTTTTCTCCAGGCTATCTGCCTCTCCATCATTTTACAACATCACAGGGAGTCTCAGACAGTTTGACTCTGCCATCCCCAGCTGGTTTGGACCAAACAGATAAATGCTGAACCATTAAGAATCAATATATTATCTCTACTGATATGACCGGCTATGTTGCACATAGCTAACCTTAATTTAATTAGTTTATTTAAGCTCAGTAGAATATTTAAATAGAAACTGAACATAATAGTATGAACTGTCTAATTTCTACTCCCTAGGGAAGAAAAAAAAAAGGGAAAAAAGAAACAGCCCTGCATCGAATGCTTATTGAAACTGAAACATATGTATTAACATATGGCAGAATTTCACTTACTGTATGTTTTAGTGCAGAGCTGATGAGGAAGGCATCTGTGCTGAGAGCAACTGAATAAAGACTCATATAATGAGCAGAGCTCAAAAAATGCGCTCGGAGAGGTTAGGATGTGTCAAAGTGCCCTGCAGTTGATTTCTGTTAGAGCCAAAAGAATCTGCTTAAGCTTCTGTGCAGGTACCTTGCTGTGCGTTGCTTTCAGCGCTGGGGCACATCTTGGTTTTCGTGGGATACTTTAGGCACCAGCTTTGGAAGTCCTGGCCAAATTCCCAAGCCTTGAGAAAAATGGATTCAAACTGGAAATGCTGATACATCATCTCCTTGGCGCTCAAGCAAGTGCAGTGATGGTATCACCACTTAACAAAGAGAAAATTCCTAGGGAAGACCTTAAGCACTAAGGTCAAGTCCGGATCCAGATTTGAACTTGCATTGAGGACAGCAGCTCTTTAGAACTGGGATTTTTGGCTTTGCAGACATATAGGCTGATACATCTGTAGGCACAAACACTTATCCTCAAGCAAGAGGCATGAAGAAACAATGATGGAGGCCTTCCCTGGTGAGACATCCATCCCAGTTATGAACTGCTAAGATTTCTAGAAAGGCAGGTCTTTCACTTTTGAGGTGAACCTCTCAACAGGGTTAGCCCTTTCTCTGGAGCGTAGCGATGTGGAGTTGCAATAAACTGTGTACCTATAAAGACTCGCTCGTAGGAGAGGTTCTGGCTGCCAAGTACTAATATTACTAATGGGCACTACAAAGCCACATTGTTCTGAACGTATTTACGGGAAGTAAGATATGAGGATACCAAGTGTAATTACCCTACTGCCTTAAGGATAAAAGTCTTTCTTTCTGATTTGACCACAGTAGAACATCTGCATCACTCAACCACAGATTACCCGGCTCCTGGAAGATGTTTCAAAGCAGCCGGTTGCTACTTGGTGACCCAGTAGAAAGTTTACTACCTACTCACAAAGCCTCATTTTGAAGTACTGCACCTCTCATGAAAGAAATGAATCTCGAATCTCTTCAGAGCTTCACATTTCTATGCGTGCACCATTGCACAGATCACAGCTTTTTGGTGTGGATCAGCATACTCCAAAGCTTCAATCTCATACTCAAATGATCTTCAATAATCTCTAAAAAAAAAAAAAAAAAAAAAAAGAAAAGTATTCAGGAAAACCATTTAATGCATATTCATTGCTCTTCACAGAGGTTAGCATTAAAATAAAGAAAAGAAGCTCATGGACAACTCAAGCTGTCCATGTCCTAGAAGCACCAAAAAGAGTAATGCAAACAAGTGACTGCAGTGTAAGAACTGAAATTCTGCTTACTCAGGAGATCTGAATCTGCCCTATTGCAGTTATTAGATGTCTTGCAGAAACTTTGCGAAGTGTCAGCCCAGACCCCGAGCCCTGCACAGGGCTGCGCCCACGGGCCCAGGTGGGTCCTGCCGTAGAGAGATTTCTGTTCAGGGCTCTGGAGCACAATATGTATCCCATAGGTATTGAACCCCGCCCAGGTGCGAGTTTCTCTTTCACAGAAAGGAAAGGTCGGAGCATTAGGGCCAAAATAAACTAGAAACACAACGGGCGGCGTTATTGACTCAGTTCTGCAAGGCTAAAAATGAGGTGCAAAGGCCCTTGCCGAAACCGTGAGCATGCTGAGCTTTTCTTCTGTTGCTGGGGATGGCATCACACCTAGTTCTCTGCGCCGTCTCTGTGCTGGAGGTTACCTCCCACGGAAGAATAACAAGGCAGGAGAAACCTGCCTGTGCTGCCACTGCTTAAGGACAAATGCGGGCAGGTAGTTTCAGCTGCCTGCGAAGGTAGGTTTGTGCTAAGGACTCGGATTTTATGCTGAAGTGGCTGACGCTAATATTGTTTGGGGGATAACGGGTAGACCGTGGCAGCAGGCAGCTCAAAGTAGCATCGTCTTCAGGCAACATCGGAAGATTTTTCCAGAGCTCGTCTGTTAGCACTTTGAATAAGCTCCCTACTTAAATCCACCTTGACTGAGAAAAGAGCAAAACAGATTATAATCTACTTATATACGAGAACTACGTAGATAGCTGCTCAGGTATCCAAATATCATTGTGTATAGAGTTGCAGATTGTGCTCTAAGGGAGGCAGGAATGTGTGGAGCAGCCTGGACACCGGACCTGCATCTCCTGGGTCCCTGCCCACCATTTCACCACCATTATAGTCCTTGTGACTATGGATTCGTCTATCCCCTATGTCTTTTCCATCATCTCTAAACTTGAGTGACTCCTATGACTAATGTGATTGTAAGTCATAAAACATTAAGTTGTGACACAATCAAATCAAAGCCAAGAAATTCATAGTTAGGGTGTAGGCTACATTCTTAACTCAAAACCAGAAAAGCTGCATTACAGGGTAAACAAAGGGATAAAATGTCAGCCTGCATTTTTCATTTTGGGGCTCTTATCAGTTTGCATCAATTTAAGCCTTTTTTAAATATGTAATTTCTTTGACTTATTTTTTCCCTCTAGGAACCGAAAATTATTCTGCTTTGAGGTCTGGAACCTGCCATACAATAAACACTACTTAATTGGGACATGCTTTATAGGGATGGCCACTTTAATGGGACATCTCCTAGGGAACCTATTTATGTTAATGAGACTGAATGACAATGACTGGTTTTTAAGTGGGGCAACAAAAGGAAAAACCTCCACTTAAGAGGGATGCACTCAGCTGTTACTAGTGTGTTAAGTGTTTAACCAGGTGTTAAATAGATTTAAAATTCTGGGCTTCCATTTTTTAATTCAAAAATGGAGAATTAGAACACTTATATCATGAGTGAAATGCAGTGTTGCTATTTGTATAGTGGCATTTAGGACAAAGAAAGGGCCAGGCTGTTTTCAACCATGCCGCAGAGAGGACTGAGCTTCTGTTCCCCAAAGAGCTTAAAATACTCCAAGCATCATGGAACTACCTGTGGATTATATTTGTTCGGAGCTTTATTGCAAAAGCTCTAAACAAAATCCATATATCCTAATTCTTGATTCTATATCCTATCTTCTCACACCCATTTTTTTTTCTATTTCTGTATTTAGAATAAGAAAGATTTGAGCAATGAAATAAAAATAGGAAAGCATGTGAAATCTGAGTGATCTTTCCATAGAATCTTCAAAGCCCCCAAGAAGGAATGTGAGAAGACTTTCGGGAGCCTCCCAAAGCCCGTAAGCCTTTTCTTTTTGAAGGTCTGTAGTGTTTTCTAGCTTTCTCTGAACATACATAAATATATTTCAAGGGCGAACGGGAAACTGTTAAGAAGTTGTCTTAAAAACAAAAATTGTGCCTTAGACAACAGCTACATGAATTTGGGGGCTCTCCCAGGCAAACCAAGACATCTGATCATGCCATTGTATCCCGCTTGGCAAGGGAGCGAGTGAAGGAAAGTGATAGACGTGAGGGGCAGATGGAGTTTGCCTAATGTGTCTGTTCTTTTCTTCACTGCCTTTTCAATTTAAGAATGTAGCAAAATAGCAGCTGCTCATAATTTCATGAATCAAGAAGTATGTAAATTTCGGCTACAAAATTTGTTGCATAGTTAGACACAAGCAAGGGAATTAAAAAAAAAAAAAAAGGAAGATCTTGCTTGCATTTACAACTTTCTTCATCTCTTACATTTACAACTTTCTTCATCTCACATGCAAATTTGACTTTCAGGGCTGGTTCTGCTCTTGTTTCAATGCTAGGAGCAGCGCAGTCCATTTCCCTGTGGTCACACAGGGCAAAGCACATGAGAAGGGTGCTTGAGGGTTCAGTTCATCCCTGTCTGTTGCCTGAACACGGGCATGGAAGGAGCAGCTTGGCTTGAAAGGCGCCGTTCGTGATGCTGAACGGCTTCCTGCTGGATTCTGTTTCGGATGGAGCCTGGGGAAGGAGCCCTGGTGGAAATATTCCTATGTGCAGAGGGCTGGGGCTACCACCCGAGGATGCTTCCGACGACTGCAGTGCACAACGGAAATCCCGCTGCTCGTATTGCAACTCGGAGCAGCCACCAGGTCAAAAATGGAAAAAGTGACTTAAACGGCGTCATCCCAATGTATGAAACACTGCTCGGAAGGAGCTGGGGACCAGGGCCTCCATATACTATACAGCTGGTTTTAGTTTTCAGACAAGATTTACTAAACACATGTAAACCGTGCATATCTGTTTGAATACTTTTTGTGCAAATAACTTCCTCTGTGGTCAAGCTGTTCCTTGCAGATCCGTGCTGCAGCTCTGTGCTCGCCACTCGTTTACTCTTGGATTGCCACCAGTATCAGCTCACACGCCAAGGATGAAACTGTGAATCAGGGAGCTGAGCTTGGCAGCAGCAGTCAGGAGCATTTACAATGCAAAACCCTGAGCAAACTCATGACAAAGGGCAGGAATCATCCCCAGGCTCCAGCCAAGTCCGAGGGCCAGATCCTGAGCCACTATAAACAGGTGCGATACCACATATTTCATAGGAGCTGCAGCCTCGAATTCTGCACAGATGCAACATTTCTCTGATTCTGCTGAGCTTTCTGCCGCTTCCTCTCTCCTGAGTAAGCAAGCAGAGCATTGGTCTTTCTTCACCAATTAAAATGGCACCGTAATTATATCTACGGAGCATCATGAAGGCAAATTTTAAGCACAAAGCATCAGCTGCAAGTGAATATAAAGGAGCAGGAGGGCAGAGTTTTATGATCAATATTTTATTGGCATTGTATAAAAAAGAAAAGCGTTTCACATATTTCATATAGGCATTTTATGTGCAAATTGAACATGAATCCTTTTCTTGTTAAACTCACATGTGATCTATGTACTCCAGTATATAAAACACGGTACAGGACAACTATGAACAAGTTTATTAAAACAGCCTGGGCTTCTGTTGACATCACCAACCGCACAAGTGCTTGCTCAGGGTTGGTGCGATCTTATCAGGCTCTCCTTATATTTCAGGTTACCTTCTTGTTCGTTTTCCAATATATCTTTCATTGTTACAAGAATTCAACTCATGGGCAGATCTCTAAGATAAATCTGCTTGTCTGTTTTGGGAATAGGGCTCTAGTTCTAATTTTGCAGACTGCGTTCAGGCAATACTCCCTTTGACTTCAGGGATTTTTGCCTGAGTAATCCTTTCAGAATTGGACTCTCTGTGAATTTCATTTACTTAACAACTTGGCATTACATCTGTAAAATATTAGCCCAGTAACGTAAAATATGAAATTAGATTTATGCATTAATCTGATATATATATGAAGCCTGATAGTCCGTTCTGTTGCGCTACATTATTGCAATTCCAGTCATTCTGAGTCACTTCACATTCATATTGGTGATGTAAGGGAAATAAAAAGCAAAGCTTGTGGGTCTGATTCAGTAATATTAAAACTAAGGCCAAAATTTCAAACAAAGTCGGAAATAAATTTCCACTTCCAACTAAAGCAGGTGTTTTTCTGTCAATCACAAATGCAGGAGCGTACAGAAAAAAATGCCAATCAGAACTAATCAACAAATAAATGAGCTATTAAATAGGACTAAAAGGTCAAAATGAATATCTGAACTGCAAAGTATTCTTAAAATGCCTTGAAAAGGATAGATAAGCAATTGGTTCTTTTCTGTGTGACAGTTAGGGTCTAAAAAGTAAAGAACTACCGGCTTTATGAACACCCTCACATAATTAAATTATATTATTTTATTTGTTTCCTCCAGAATGGATTCCCTAAGACATTTTTCTCTTCCTTGCAGTTAATATAATATAATATAATATAATATAATATAATATAATATAATATAAGTGTGTGTGTGTGTGTGTATATCTACAAAAAGAGTGAGATGAATGGGCTCTGGCCCGCACTAGCCTACACCCATGGAAATTTGAAGTGACGCCATCAGTTCCCACGGAATTTCTTTGGATTCTGATCAGGTTAAAGCAATGTAGGACAATGCCAGGCAGACGTAAACAGGATGTAAATGTGGAGAATCGTGGACCAAACGAGGTGAGAGCTGTTTATTTCCAAGGCGAAGGGAAGCTTTGGAATCATAAAGTTACACAGACTTTTTGGTAGCTATTCAGTAATTCATAACCAGTTGAACAGCAAATAGGAAACAAGGCAATGGTAAGGGGGAAAAAAAGAAGGCTTTTTTTCGCCCTGATGTTACTAAACAAATAGCAGTTTGATATGCTATCCTGAGCACTGTGAATCATTTTCAGGTGTAGTGTTTACCTTCATGGATATTCCCCTTCTATGGGCTTTCATGGGGGAGCTGCTTCATGGTGGGGACCTGAGACGCTCTCTTCACAGAGGGTCTCCACACTGAAGGGTTCCTTGCAGGTTGTTGCTTCAGTGGCTGCAGGGACCTTTTGTCTTCTTAGGGTTTCTTTTTTTTTCTCTCTTTCAGAATCCAGAATTTCTGTTTCTCCAGTATTCACATCCAACAACCAAAATGCTGTTGCACTTGGAGAAATCATCATTGTGCCATCACAGTCCCTAAGGAAAAATGTGCTTCCCCACATGAAACCACATAAGTCTTATCTAGTGAGTTCTGCAGCCCTTGGGGGCAGGCTGGATGGTGCTTCACTGAGAACAAGTATCTCACAGGAGAATTTTTTTTTGACCACAAGCATTTAACTAAATGGAGAAACTGAGGCAAGATGCAGCGGTGTTGAATGCCACCGGAAAGACCTGTGATCCTGAAAGTCCCTCAATTCAGGTGAGTAGAGCTCTACTCCAGAGCTAACCTCTGTAAAGCGGCTTCCTACCACATGGGGAGCAGAATGCAACCACCCCAAATGAGTTTTGGAAAACAAAATGGCATTTAAACTATTTATATAAATAGGGAGAATTTATCTGGCAGGGACAGAGGTGGAGAGAGCAGCCAGAGGAGCGAGGACAGCGCAAAAGCATCCTTGGTCAGGCAGGACGGGAGAGACTGAGAAAAGCAGGGACATGACTGAGGAAGGGACTTATGGAGCAGCTGAAGAATAAAAAGCATTTACTACCAGCAAGCGGGGTGTGCAGAAAATAGTAATAAAGAAACTAACGGAAACCAGTAAAACCAGAGGAGAAAAAAAAAAAAAAGAAAAAAAAAAAAGAGGAAAGGCTTCAAGTGAGGGCAAATAAGGTGGGCATTTTGCCTGGGAATACAACCCACTCACTTGTCTTCTAGGCCCTTGAGGGATGAGGAAGATAAATGCCCAGATCAAAAGAGCAGCAGCGCAGGCCAGGCAGAAAAGTCCTCGTGGGAGTGCACCCTGCCTAGCTGGGCAAGGGCACCAGGAGGCTGAAAAGCCTCTCATCCAGCAAAGAGCTTCTCTGATACAGTCTGACATGCTGAGAAGAGGAGAAAGAAGCAAGGACAATGCTTACAGATTAAGCTTGTATGAGCCATACCCTTATGTATACATACCCTTACGTATACGATACAAAACCGCTCCTGGCAGCCACAGGGAGGGGATAACCTGATAGGTCCTCTCCTTCTCCAACCCATTGGATTGCCTATGGGTTATTACTTGTGTTGGCTAAAACATGACCATGCATCTGGATGGAATACAGCGAGAGACAAGGAGTTACTGACCAGAAACACTGTGAACCTGGAAGACTGACCCCATTCACTAGGTACACTGGTGTAATCGTCCTGCTGAGGTCGTCAGCAACTCCTCCTGTTGGAAGCAGAGGATAGGGCTACACGGCAGGAGTACTGAACGTCGTCGCACGTTTTTGTTGGTGTGGGTTAATCCACAAATCCTCCAAGAAGATCTGTTGTGGGTTATGCAGGATACTTAGGAACATCCTCCGAGGTAAAGAGCAAGTAACCACACCGCCCAAATTTACTTTGCTTTTAATTGTGGCTCTTTTCCCTGCCCTCTGTGAGGATTACTTCCTCTCTTCTGCTCCCAGCATGAATACTACGTTGTAGTCGGGCTTCCATGCCTAAGTCAGGATGACCCTGCCTATATGATTTGTGCCAGAACTTTTGCAGATTACCTGTGAGCACAGGAATCTCCGTGGAGGATGAGAGCAAGGGTCGCCCAGCTCTGTCACTGCCAAGTGACCCCGAGTGGACAGGCTGGGATGGGTGGGCAGGCACGGGCACCGCTTCCCCCCGGGTCCTTCCCAGCTTCCAACTGTTTTCAGCTCAAAGGATTCCCCAAGCCGGCACACATCGCTGTGCCCACATCCCCGGCCAAATCCCCTGGCAATTTATACGCTGTAAAACCTCTGTCTATCAAAATATATATATATCAATGCCGAATTAGAGTCACTGACAATAATTGGGAAAAAAAATGATTTGAAAGATTAATATGGGTTTTGATCTTAATTTGGGTTAAATCTCCCAGCAGTGTAACGTATCTGTCTGTTGCTGTGCTGCACCATCCCTACAGTGTCTCACTGTGCAGTGGGCACTGTGGGTGGAGGAAAGCTCTCAAATCCTGCCCGAGGATGAAGGGGAGAAGGATGCGGTTTGGGATGGGGCACCCCTTTCACTGGGCATGGGCATTTGGAGCCAGACAGCGAGAGACAAGAAGCTGTTGAAGAAAATGCAAAACAGGAGCCAGGAAAGCGAGGCAGGAAGGGTAAAACAAGGGGCAGGGAGGGTGTGGGGAAGGTGCTACAGGATCTCTGTTGCAGGAGCTGTGGTAGAAACCTGGGAGTCAGTTTAAATGAAAATTGGGAGAAGAAAACCACAGAATCCATGCAGAAAAGACCCAAAGTCATGATCTTCCTGCAACAAGAGCCTCAGTTTACACTGTCCTGGCCAAGGAAATAAGTCAGATTCGGAAAGGTAAAGCGAAGCCTAAGTCCAGTGATTTAAATTGGACTCATGGTCCAAAGTGTCTTAATGAATGCAGACTGCTGCCCAGAGGAGCAATTTTGACAACGAATCTTTTCTGACAGGTCTTGCGCCCTTGGAGTAAAGGTCCATTTTCCATAATATTCTGGACCATCACATGTGAAGCATGTAACACCAGCTGTCATTGATTGTCCAGTGCGAGTGATAGAGCAAATGTGTTGGTTAAATATCTGTATTAGTGATATTTTATGACATAGTGGCATTAATAGGGAAAAAATTTTAGTTAGATATTTTCCTGATTCTTCAAAGGGTACCTGTTTGATCATACTTGGAAGAAGATGAAAAAGAAATCTAAATAACATATTTAAAGTATTTTGGAGAGCACTGTTTAAGCACCAGTAGTTATTGCCATCATTTAAGATATAAACTTCAAACATCCTGTACGTACTTTTTCAGTATTGTGTTAGCACATGCCGAAAGAAGTTAGCATTTACACAGATCAAATCTAACCTTAAGAAAATACTTCAGGTTCCCTCAGACAAACACATGGGACTGACTTCTCAAAACATATTCATCCAAGAAAACTTTATTTTAGCTGCCTTGTTGCCAGCGTGCACCTCGTTTTCCAAGGTCCTTCCACCTCGCTTGGATACAATTCGGCAGAAACATAAAACAAATCACTGTCTGCCCCAAGAGCTCCGTACCCTGCAGGTTGCAGAATGCAGCCCTAAGAAACGCAGCGCTTTGAGAGAGCAGAACTGTCAAGCGAGATTTCCTTGGGCTTGCTGCCACGCAAAATGGCAAAGAAGGGACTTGATCCTGCACCGAGGACGATAGGAATTACAGGTACCCAGGGTTTGTCTCCCGGCAGAGTGAAGGCTTCTCAGTGCTTCCTAAAATCAGCCGTATTGTTTATTCTCATTCAAAACGATAGAGCTAAAAGCTTTGGTATCTAGCCATACAGCTTTTATTTCAAATTGGCAATAATGTGACAAGATGTAACTCCTGCAAAGAGACTATAATAATGTTAAAAATATCATAAAATATTATTTATATCAGGATTCATTTGCTACCCCATATGACAATCATTCCAACTTCTTGACAGATATAAACCTCTGCTTAACACATTAGTATCATAAATATTACCAGATACAACACTGTAATTTAATACCTACCAAATGTATTTTTAAAATATTGCTCAATTTAAAACTTTGGATTTCAACCAGATGTGTTTCCAGAAAACGATTCAGGTCAGATGCTTTTTTCCCTTGCCTTTTTCTTTTTTTTTTTTTTTTCTGGGTGCGCGTGTGTGTTCAAAGCGGAGCATCGCTGTGTGATTTATTGTACGGGGACTGCATGCCCTGGACCCAGAGCAGCACCGTGATACTTCTTCCTCGAGGCTTCCACACCTGCAGTCCAAACTAACAAGAGAAATGTCTCTGTGGCACGGCAGGAGCCTTTGAAACGTCTCTTTGCAGTTGCCTGGACACAGAACAGACTGGTAGAGCCGGGAGACGGCGGCGCGAGGGTGAAGGCAGCAACTCCGGCCGCTTTCATCTAGAAAGGGGGGACCGTGGAGAGATTAGAGAAGAGGATTTTGATTAGATCACTGGAATGTGAAATGATGCTTCCCAGGATTAAAACCTTATTTTAGAGCTCCCAAACTGGTTACGTTGTTAGCCACAATTCAGAGGCTGCCGCAGAGGAGCTGGGCGGCCTCCTGGGGGGCAGAGGCCCCGCACGCGACCCCCCCGGCACCGAGGCCGCTCCCGCCCCGGGGTCCCGCTGCGGCGGCCGTTTGGCCTCCCGCGGCCTCCCGCCCCGCCAGCCGGGCCTGCTGCCTCCCCAGCCAGGCGCCAAGCGGTGAGCGGAGGCGCTGGTCGGGCTGGTGGCTACTGGCACCATTAGCGCGAAAACCGCCGCTGTGATGAGCGTCTGCGTGAGCGGCCGCCTCAGCAGAAGGAGTTCGGAGATGGAGGCTGCAGCGGCGGGGCTTCCCCCGAGAGAGGAGGGATGGCCGTGCCGGGCAGCGCTTTGCAGCCATTGCTGCCTGCGAAGGCAGGGCGCTGCTCTCGAGCGCTCACCGCCGGCCTCGAGTGCGCTTCACATGGGGCCGGAGGGACCCTGCCGTCCCCCAGGATGCCGTCCCTTCTAGAAGTGGGGTGCAAAACAGCAAAAGTGGCAGCATTTGGGAAAAACGCAGTGCGGCTTCGTGGTTCCGTCGGGAACAGGTACAGGCTGCACCGTGCTCGCTTCCCAGTAAGGAAATAGCAACTGTTTTTACAGTGTTTTCTTGGATAATATATTTAAGGCAGCGCGTGTGCTTGCTGAGGGGACAAGTGCGCTTGGAGGCTCCGCTTCCTGGGGAGGGGAGCAAGGTGGCACTCGCAGCACTGGGACCACCACCCTACCCTGCTGGGCACCCTCGTGGTCGCGGCTCTGCTCCCCAGCGAGCCCATCCCGCGCGGCGCCGCTCACCCCACACGCAAGGCCTGGGCTGCGCTTAAATAAATCCCTTTTAGAGACACATCTGCGCCATCCCGGACGCATGAATCAGGCTGCCCTGGACGCACTTTTTGCTTGTTTTATTTTATTTTTTCATTGTTGCTTCCCCTCAACTTGTCTAATTTTAGGCCGCCGCCCCGCTGGCGCTGGGGCCCGCGCGCGGCTCCCCCGCCGGGCGGCGCCGCCATCGCTGCCCCCCCTCCCGCTCCCCAC
>NW_020455082.1:1427971-1525878 GCF_003342845.1 Nothoprocta perdicaria
GGGGGGGCAGCGCGGGCACCGGCGCCGCCGGAGAAAGTCGCTGCGCAGCCACCCGCGCGTCCCCCGCTCGGAGGCCGGTGCGTGTGGGGAGGCGGCGGCGGCGGCGGCGGCGGCGGGGGGGAAGTTGTCAAACGGCTCCCGGGCGGCGCGGAGCGGCCCCGGCGCGGGCGGGGAGCGGCCCCACGCGGGACGCTCAGGTGCGGGAGCGTGTCTGCCGTGGGCTCCCGCGCTGCCCCCCCACCCGCGGCCCCTTCCTCGCGCGTTTTATTGTTTCTTTTAAAGCTCTTGGATTAAGGTAGACTTGGCTGAACTTTCCGAACTTGAAAGGATTCTTAATAGTGACCCGGAATACCGACAGGAATACGGGGGGAATGAGATCCAGATGTAGGGTTGTATAAAATAAAACGGATTAAATTAAGATGTGTTTAAGCAGGGTCTGACATCTCTAATTGTGAGTTTGGGGGCTGCTTTTTTGTTTTTGCCTCCGTGTGTGCGTTTTTGTGCTTATTGCGCATATGAAAATAAACACTCCCAACGTCACTTCCACGGTGTTGCGCTCAACGGGGAGAACGTCTAAATATTCCCTGTAAAAATAAAGCCCTCAGAAATGTTTATTGATTAAAACGTATTATTCTAAAGTATCTGTCTCGTAAATTAAATTCTAAAATGTAATGAACGCTGCCAAATGGCATTTTGATAGATTGTTACGTTCTGTTTTTGGTAAAAAAAAATAGCTCACTTTGCTCATAATTTAATTTCCGTGCCTCCTGTAAAACCTGTTGTGGAGTGTCGCCGTGCAGCTGGGCACCCGGGTGGCCGCGCGCTGCCGGCAGGTTGGTCCCCGCAGCGGCCGGTGCCCGCGCGGCGCGGCCGCGCCGGGGACTGTGCGTGCGGGGATCGCCCTCCGGCCCCCGTGCCGCGCGGTTAATTTGTTTCAGACTGGCTTTTCATTTATTTTTTAACCCACCCATGTGCACGGAGAGGTAGTGTAATATTTACTCCCACTTGCAGATGAAGCAATATGCTATAAAAACTGTCGCTGCCGAGGATGAAGTTCAGCCTTGCGGGGTTGTCCGTGGCACCTCCGTCCTCCCGTCGTTCGTTTGTGCTAGCGCAGTTGGAGGCTCTCCTTGCACACCCGCAGAAAGTTGCTTTTGCATGCGCTTTTACTGTTTTCCAGGGAAAAAACTCGGGGACTTATGTTTAACATAGTTCCACCTGTGCCCTGTCAAGCGGAACTCCTGTAGCTCTGCAGCTAGCTGCTTTCAAAGCTGTTGTTTTTATGCTTAAAAGTTGCAAGAAGCTGTCAGTGAGACTGTTCGGTGCTGTGTTTCAGGCAGCAGGATGACACGCACCCGATCTGCTCTGACTTCCTCTTCTAGGGCCTGTTCGAAGCAGACATTTAGCCATTGATGAGCTTTGCCCTGCCTTGTAATATTAAGCAGCAGGCGTCTCAAGGTTGTATTGATATTAATTAAAAACAGAGCCAAGGACATTTTAGGGTCCGAGTCTTTTAATTATTTATTTTCTTTCACTAAATAACTTCTTGTTTATAGGGAGAAGGATTTTGAGAGTTGGGGGCAGGAGTTTAAAAAGTTGGATTAAAGAACAGAAAGCTGCGCTCGTGCATGGGCTGCGGGACGCGATAATCACAGTTTCCTACAGGGAGCAAACAGGGCTCTTCGCTTGAGCCTGCACCTCAGACACAGGCAGCTGAACATTTAGCCCATTTTCGAGGTAACTTTTGTACAGCTTTATTTCCTAAAAAATGCTGAAAATAGCTTGCTACATGGCTGAGGGAGGACCCGCGTTTGATACCTGCTGGCAAGTGAGGCGTAGAGAGGACGGACCCCCAGAAGCCCTGGCTGTCATGACAGAATGTGTGGTTTAAATCACCGCAGAGATGCGGTCGTCCCGAAGAGGAAAACTGCGTCTCTGCTTTGGAGACGGTCGTGGGATCACACTCGGCCCGACTCAATGCAGCAGGAAGGTAGCCTGGAGTTGTGTGGTCCCGTTTCAAGACTGTAGTTTGAGGTCTTGCTCATTCACCGTCATCTTCTCCGTAAAAATTGTCCGCTGGTGAACGGGAAAACACATTCCCGTGGGTATAGCCACACTCCCGTTGAAGATGCTGCTGGTATTTATGAATATATGTATTACACAGCACATGGCTGGTCCTGCTGTACCTTTCCGACTGACGTTGTATGTGTCGATCTAGCTTGGATCTCAGCTCTCCTTTGCGTCTGCAGGATGAATGGCAAAAGTTAATGCTCTCTGAAAACTAAATGAACTATGTGTTGAAGTGTTGTGACAATAAACACGGATCTCAAAATGTCACCGTAGCTTTTTAAGACAGGCACGAGAACAAATGCAGTTCCTAACTGCTGTAGAACTGAGCCATGTAACTCGGTACAGTCACACTAGAGAGTTAAGGTCTAAAGCTAAATCTTACTTGTGCCTTCTTTCTTTCTTTTATTTTTTAAGTCTCACGCCAGTATTGCATATACAGTATTGTATATGATTAAAGTAAGGATGGAGTCCATTAGTTCTTTGTAGGCTGCAACTAATTGTTTGAAGTAAATCACTGATCTTAAAACATTACAAAATTTGTAACAAAGTCTGGAAAAAACTAAGTAGTAACGAGTAGCATTTAAATACTGAAGCTATTCTACTATATAATTAGAAACAGGTGGAATTCTTGGCATCCTTTTAGCTGGATCTGATTGTACCAGAACACAGGCTGACTTGCTTTTAGCGAAGGAGTTAACGTGCTTCATGAAAAATGGAATTAAGAGATCCCAATCTTAGTGTTACTTTCGTTTATCCATACAAGTCACTGTAGAGCTTGAAGCCTTGTGCACTCGGAGGACACAAACGGTATCGTTAATTAGAGTAGTCATCTACAGATGAAGAAAAGGGCCTTTAGCTACTGCATATATATTTCTGCTCCCCCCCGCACGTGATCGGAGATGCAGAGTGAAGGCAGCACGGCAGCTCTGCGGGAGCTGCAGCACAGGGGACTTCGAGGGCTCTGCATCCCTGAAAGACGGGATTGTGCTGCCTGTCTGCTCCCATGGCCCTTAGGGTGTCCCCCAAAAGCTACAGCCTTCCTGCCTCTGGAGACCAGAATGGTTCTCCCGGGCATCCCATGGACAGGGCACGCTGGAGGGCAGCGCGTCGCCTTCGGGGGCTACCTGCAATCCTGGAAGGATTTTGTAAAACTGCTTTCTCCTCCTCTTCCCTTGCTCCTCACGTGAAATACTGTCCCTGTGAAACATGGCACAAGTGGTGTGTGTTTTCATTAGCCTACTCGTAGGCCAAGTTTGTGGTTAATCTATTGAAAAATGCAGTAATGAGGACTCAGAATATGGTAACAGTTGGGATTTTTCTGAGATAGATTGCACTACTTGGCTGTATATAACAATACCAAATAAGTAATGGATGAAGCATTTGTTATAGAAACAGATTATATGCAATCTGAAATTCCAGTGAACAATTATTCTTTATTTGCCAGCTGATTTGTAATGCATGGTGGATTGTGGATGTAGAAAAATGCTTAAACCCAGTTTCAGTATGATCTCAGTAAAGCTGAAAATAAAGGTAGTTTATTTGCAAAATAAAGAACAGATACATATGCGCATGTTTAATACTTTTTTAAAAAGATGTTGCACTGGCATTTCTCATGGACTTGAGGTTCTTTTTATACCAGCAGGGTAGGATATTCCTGTCTGGGGTATTCAGGATTCTCCTGTATGTGTTCTTTGTATCTTGCTGCTTACTTATCTGGTGCTGGGCTGTTTCCCACATGCTTCAGATTGAAAATACAGGGGTTTCTGGGTTCAGGCTGTAGTGGAACTGTTCCTGCCCAGCTGCAGGAGTACGGGAAGAAGACGGGGAGCTGCATGAGGGAAAGATGGAAGGGAACAATTTGCAGAGTACAAGAAATCGAGGGCACAAGAGAATTGTGCAGGATGCTCACATGTTGGTTTTTAGGTGTAGTGGAGAACTTAGCAGCAAAGATGAAAGTGAGGCCTTACAACCTTAAATTATGGGATTTGTTAATTGGTAAGGATGAGATAAATCTTTCTCATTTTGTGGAATATCTGTTCTTCACTAGCTTCTGTTTGCTCTCCTTTGACAATGCGAATACATCAGTTACTTCTGCAATCAATTATAATCAGAAAAAAATGTATTGCAATGTTTGGGTTGTAAAGCACATAGAAATCCAAGTAAATAAGTGAGTGTTCAGAGTTATTTTTTATAAAAGACTAAACACAAAGGGTACAGGTGTTGGGTGTACCTTGCTGCATGCAGCAGAGGTCTTCCCTGTGGTCAGCTAATACTTGCATTGCTTAGCGAGGAGTAGGCAGCAAAGAATTTGTACTGAATCCCCAGCTGTTCCCTGAGTCACGCTGGCTGTAGCAAACTCCAGCAGTTCGTACTGTGCCATCACTTGGTCAGTTTTCTGATTTATTGGAGTGAATGTTGCAGCATGAATACATTTATTTCTTGGTATGAAAGTGTTAAAACGAGGAGAGAACCTGATGTTTTGCAGCAGACACAGTTCTGAAGCTTGAGTCTTCCAGAGTAATGTCTTCTAATAGCTATTTGCCATCCTGGCAATTGACTTGCTTCCTTGCCGTGGAATAATTTAGTCCACGTATGGGGCAATAAGGAAGTTTCTTGTGACAGTCGAGTTGTACTTTCATTTTACAAGGTGGAGGCAGAAAAGTTGGCTTGGGACTTGTCAGCTTCCTGATCGGGTTTATGGATCCAGAGCGATCTGCACTGGAAAAACAGAGATAAAGACTGCGCTCACTTCAAAAAGCTCAGCAGCAGATTTGCACAGATGTTTCAGCTCCTTTATTTAGATGCTTTAAATTCCCATGCATCTTTGTGGAGCTGTCTCTGGGCTTTTTAAGGCGCGTGGCGGTGCAGACCGTAGCTGCCATGGAGGCTTTTCCAGATGAGGTTACGCACCCGAGGAGAGCAGATCCTCCTCCTTGTGTCTGAGCTTTGTGAAAATCTCTCTTAACGAGTAAAGCGAGTCTGGCCTCGATAGCATCTGGAAGTGCCAGCACAAGGTTCCTGTTTGGGAATGACGCAAAAATTGAGGCCAGAGTCCTGGTAAATGGCTGGACTAATGCTGCAGCGGAGACTTGCCCTTCGCTTGCCTGAATTCAGTGGTCATGCGTTTGGCTGATGAGCAGGAGTGCCCTGACCTGGAGTGCAAGCAGCTATGCAGGTGAGACCACTTGTGTTTTAATTCCTGCTAAAATGGGAAAGCCTCCCTTGAGCTGGAGAGGCTACAGGCTCTGGTGCTGGTTTGATGCTGCTTTATGGTGAGATTTCTGTATGTGTTTGTGGGGAACCTCAATCACTGCTGATGCTAATGTGCCCGTGTTGCAGAGAAGCGTTGGCCTCAGTCTGGGGCTTGTCTGTGACAAACTGAGGAGCACAACATTGCAGGGGACCAGAAATAAGGAAAATGGGGCATGCGAGGAGGAATGTCACTCCCCGAGAGCTCACGGAGTTGGAGCAAAGTGGTGAAGAGAGGAAGGAGTTAAGGAACAAGCATAAGGCCTAGGACTTGCAAATGAAACTTCTTCCTTCACAGTGCTGTTGGGAGAAGAGGAGAGCTCCTTTTGGCCACTGCACTGGGCAGCACAGCTGGGGAGCACGGAGAGGCTCCCAAGAAACGCCTGGTTGCAGGCTGCGACGAGCTCCAGCTCACCTGTGCTTCCAGCTCTCACAAGAGGATAGCCTGGGGTTCACCACGGAGCCATTCCTGTGGGAACTTCCTGGGAAGATTCCTGGGCCAGATACCAGGGTGACAGGCTGACTTTCCAGAGCGTGCTGACAGCTCCCGTGCTGTCCCGGGACAAGTAGGTTTCATGCTCGTGTTGAAGTTAAATAATCCTTTAATCACGGGATTGTCTTTTCAGGCACCGTGTATGGTAGAAATGTTCTCATTGCCTTTACTTAGAAAGAAATCAAGAAGTACTTTAATAATTCTTCTTTCTTGATGAATGGGGACTTGTACTAACTGTATGTTAGGTGCAGGAAGGCCTTTTCTTTTGCCTGAGAATGTCCTGGCTTCTTTTTATCGAAAGTACACTGCAAGGCTAAAATGTAGTGCTGCAGATAATGAAAAGCAATAGAGCGTTGCAGAGTTGAGTCTGGTATCTTCTGCCTTCTTTGACGCTTCTGTTAGATACTTGATATTTCCTGGTGTTGCTCTTACCTTTTTTTAAGGAAAACAAAAAGATTTGTCCTACCAAAGTGTGTTTAAAGTGGTAGGCATCAAGTCACCCTGAATCCATGCCCTTACTTTGAGAATAGTGCTTGGTGGGGAGTGCTCCTAATGCACCGAGCCGGTAGGTGGTTCAGGTTGGGGATGGTGGTAGTTGCTGGGGAAGTGCCAGGGAGACACACCGGGAGTCTGGGTGTTGCCGGCTGTTGCGGCGGGCCTGTCCCGGGCTGTGCCAGGCGTGCGCGTAGGGACTGCGCGCGTCGCCACCGCCGCTCCCTTAGTTCTCAGTCTGGAGAACGTGATAGTGCTCCCGCCCCTTCTTTGTAAAGCACTTGGAGATGTAAGATTAGGACTTGCTATTCTTTATTGCTACCTCTTAATTCCGTGCTGCGGATAAAAAAAGGAATTGGCTATTGTTGCATCTTTGCCTTTGTTGGTTTTCTTTTTCAGTGAGGACAGTGGGATGTGCTGCTGCTGCTCTCTGTTTTTCAGGCTTGTTGGACGCAGTAGAAATGAATGTAGGGGGAAACAAAACCTGAGCAGTTGGGTGTCCTCAGAGTACAGTTAATGATCGGTACCAAATGACTGGGAGAAAATGTTTCCCACAAACAGTTCTAAGTGGTGTAACCTGGAGTTAGATGCTGTTTCTTCTTTTAAAGCATTCCTGCATGCTTCCTGGAGGAGTGTTTGCAAGATATGCAATTGATCAAATATCCCTTACAGTTTTTTTTGTATCTATATTAAAGGCTTCTTAAATTTTACATTATAAGCAGGCAGTGCTATAAATGTTGAATTTAGCATTGAGCAGTTTGTGGTTGCGTCACGTAAAGCTGCAGTCCTTGGCTAGCTGCAGCCAGCAGTGGGAAGCGGCCGTTTCACACACGCTGCCGCGCTGCCCTCCTTGCGTGAGGGTCTCCGGGAGCTGCTCTCGGGCGGCTGCAGTGGCTGCAGGTCTCGGAAGCCCTGTCGGGGAGGAGGGATGGGATGTGCACAGGCTGCGGCCGCAGCCCTGCTCTCGTGGGCCGGTGACGCCGTGGGCTGAGCCTTCCCCTTACAGCACCTTTCATCCTTCAGCCCAGTCGCGCGGCTCGCGCAGGCAGGGTATCCATACCGCCGGCTTCGGGTGCTCTGCAGGGACAGGGTTGTGATTTAGATGTCTGCTCGTGCCATCGGCAGCATCGATCGCGGACTTGCTCCCCGGGCGGCTCCGGGCCCAGGAATATCCATGCTCGGCGTCTGCTTCCAGCGGGGCTCGCGGGATGCCCGGCGGCAAATAAGCTTAATCCCTGGGCAGGGCTGCGCAGGGGCCCCGGCCCGGGGAAGCGCTGGCCCAGGTGCTCCAATACGCTTTAGCATATTGGAAGTCAGTCCTCTAACTGATAGGCATCAGTTGCCTTTTAGCTTGGATCAACGCTGGAGTTGGGAATAGGGACAAATTTCCAGACCCTTTCCATGTGATACACAACTGTATCCTTGGACTGCTTGTTCTTTGCCTCCTGTTTGCAAGTGACTTCTTGCTGCCTCTTGCTGAGTTGATGCAAAATACGTGAAATGCTATTGGAGTAGCTCAATAAAATATAAACTTATAATGTATTTTGTCTGTAATTATTTTTCACTTTATTTTTATTTTCACTTTATGCGTTTTATTACACGTGCATGGCAAAGTAAATTTGCTATCATATTAGTAGAGATGTTTGTTTCATTTTCAGATATAAATAAAATGTACCCTTTGTGATCTGAAATATGATAATGTTAATTTTGTCAGCAAACTGCACATCTATTTTTATGTTGCAACTTTTTGTGTGTGTTAATGTTGATAGCACTTAAATAACTTTGGTTTGGTATGTCTGGTAGGAGCATAGTTGCTTTTCTAATATTAATTGTGGAGATGGGATAATATTAAACATTTAAAAACAAGGAGCCAGTAGTCTTGCGATTGATTTTCTGTGGGGAGACTTCTCTACAGAGTTGCTTACACAATTGTAACCTTAATTTCTTTTATGGGAGGACAAGAAATGTTTGATGTATTTAAAATAATAATAATAATGTTCTGAGTACTCTGATTTCTCTTCTGTCCCGTTGCTCCGAGCTTTGTCCTGTCCCTTTCAGGAGGGCTCCTTTTTGCTTATAGATTTCTGCAGGTTTTCTTTGGCAGGGATTCTTGCTATCAGAATTCTGAGGATATTGAAAAAGGGCAGGAGCAGGGTGAGGAGCGAGAGCATTTGGTCTGTGGGAAACCCCAGCGGGTCCCTGTCACGACGGGAGCTTTGCTAGCCCAGGGCTCTGCCCCGCCAGGGGTGCTGCCTGTGCCGCACGAGTCCTCAGCCCCAGCAGCACTGGGGTTATAGCTCCAACTGTTTTAAATCAGGACATGAATCAAATGAAATGGTCTTACTAAGCTAAGCCCTTGATTCTTTGTATAAACCATTGCTTTTTTTTTTTCCTCTTTTTTTTATTTATTTCACCAAGAAGACCTGGTTTCATTTAGATAGATAGATAGATGAGGGCTCATGGTTCTGTCACGGAAAAGTTGTCTTGCAAAGCTGCTTTCTTCTCCTGGGTGACTTCTGATACTTGTTTCTTCTCTCTGTCCTTGTGCTACGTGCCATAAACATAAACTAGAACTTATTTTTTTTGTGCTACACAAACGATTACAACTTCACACACACTCTGCAGTGATCAGTGGGTTGCAGATAAGAAATTAGAGTCTGTTAGCATCTGAGATGGTCTTGGCATATCCTGAGAGGAGTTAGTTTTTTAATGTGCCGTGTCGTATACCATGCTAAGTAAAAGTTGATTAATGTCACTATCTGGGATTTTCCATCCTGGAAATAGGCCTTGAAGTCTAAAATTGGAACTGTGAAAACCTGCTTTGGATGGGATTAAAAAAAAAAAAGAACTCGGTAGTTGAGATTACACTTGAAATGTAAGAAACTGAGGCCCCGGAGCTATGGCGGGTGCTGATTCTTAAAGATGACCTCCCTAGAGAGGCTCAAAAGTTAGTCTGGAGCCCTGTTGTTGGGTGCTGCTGTCCCAGGGGCTCCCTGTATTTGGCTGCTCAGCCACAGGGGGCTGTGTTTGGAGCCTTGTGGGTTTGCAACTTCTCCTGCTCTGCAGGACCTTTCCTGGTGGAAGGGAAGGGCAGGAGCATGTTGGGCACCGCACGTTTAGACCAGTAGGCAAATCTGGAAGCTCCTAATAGCCAAAGGTGATGGATATTAAGCTTGTTTTTCATCTTTGCTAAGTGAACTTAGTTTCTGTACAGACAGATTGAATGGCAGTGGGTGGCACGGCCGGTTCAGAAGAAACACCTCCTGCCTTTGTTTTAGGGCATTCATTGCTCTTTAGGTTATTTGCCTCGATGTGTCGTGGCAAAAGGCACCCATATATCACCGTGTTTTTACGCCCTATTTATTTGCTGTAATAATTTCAGCAAGCAATTGTGAAGGTAATTTCAGCGGGAAGAAAGGCTGCTTCTCGTGTGGGTTTTGAGCGCGCTGCGCTTGGCAGCAGCCCCTGCGTGAGGCTGCCTGATTGTCAGCTTTTCATTATAAATTTACTTTTCTAAATGCTGACTTAAGGGCTGACGCTTTGTTTGTTTAACTGTCAGTTACACCAGCGTGGAGGCCTAATAAAATCCTCTCAGATCTTTCTGTTGAATTAGGCCATCCTTTTCCAGCCCGGTGACTGCAACGGGATCCTTTCCCTATGCACAGAACCTCCTGCATAGGGCATCTTCTGGTACCTTCTCCTTGTTGTGACAGTACTTAGTGCTCTGCTAAAAGGTCATGGTAATGTTTTAATTGGATTTTTTGGCTGCAAGGAATATAAAAATACAGGATTATTGACAGAGTGTCTTTACTCTTGAAGGAGCCCCAAACATTTGCTGCTGTCGTGCGTGCAGCAGTGGGTCAGGTCTCCTGCTTGATCAGGGATAATGGATTCTGCTTTGGAAAGTGGCAGCTGGTTATTAACTATGGGCTGGGTCAGCAGGAGAAGGGAGGAGCGGATCCCACCGGAGCCGAGGACCCTCTGTGGAGGCAGAACTTCATCTCCCAGACAGAAGTTTTCCCAGGATACAGACTGAACTGTAGAAGGTGCCAAGGGATCTGTCACAAGTTGGTTTAGTTTTATTTTTCATCTGAAGCCTTTGAAAAAGGTCGTGGTCAAGAGACAATTTAAAGAAATGCTTAACTGACCTTGTTAGTGTATTTTTGTGAGATTATTGTGCTCTGCAGTTCTTACTGTTTTACACAGATGGTTATTGCTGGTTTCCATCTGTTCGTTAAGCAAAAGTAGAGGCAGAAAACGACAGCCTTAACTGGGTTTTTAACCAGAACTTTCAGGTTTTATTTCTTCTCTGGCCGCGTCAGGTTAATCGGTTGGGTACAGTACGTTGCGGTTTCAGGGAAAGGAGATCAAAGTGGGAACGCGTCTGAACAATGTGGGTCACGATAGCAGTTTCCTGTGTTTCAGGCACCCGTTTCTTTGAACAGTCCTCAGGTAGCACGATACGATACCACCCTGGCGAGGGGCCAGGCCTGGCAGTGCCTCCAACCAGGACTGGCATTATGGAAACCATTTTAGCAAAGTGCTTTTTGTCCAGAAGAGATCCTTCAGCTCATGTGTCTGGTTATTTCCAGCTTAACCTTAGTGCTGTCAATGTGAATGACTTCACGGTGCCCCGGTGGAATTTCCACTGTTTCTTTTTTGCTGAAATCTGCTCCCTTCAGCTCCTGTGACAGTTGGAAACGTTGCAGCCTGCAAGGGCCGGCAGCCGGCGGAGCCTCCCGACGGGGCGGCACGCGCGGTGGCAGTTCCTCAGTTCTTCTGTTTCCCAGTATCTTCAGAATCACAGGAGAAGGAACCCTGTAAAAAGCAGCATTTATTTTTTCACCCAGTGCAACACAAAGCAAAACGGAAGCATCTTCACAGTCCTCTCACCCTACCCATGATACAGGGAGATTTTTTCTTTACCTGCCAAGTCCGTGTGAGTCGGTGGATGGTTTGTCCTTGCGTGGCTGTGTTCAGCAGGCAGCGATATCAGGTAGGCTGGAAAATGAGTCCGACTGCGGTGGGAGGGCTGTTTGCAAGGGGTCTGGCCAGGGCACAGAGCAGGCATTTTATTTCTCCGGCTCCTTTGCCAGTTACTCAGCCAGATGTCCTCGCTAGTTTGTGCTCTAAGATGTTAAGTAATTAGATCATTCAGATTCTAGTTAAACATAATTAGAGCCCTGTGTAAACTGAGTGAGGCTGACAGGTTTTATAGGTTGGTCATAGCAAGAATATCAGATGATACAGTTCTGCATTAATACAGAAAAGATTTAAGCCTCCCTGTCCTCAAATAAAGAGGTGTTTAGTCTCAAAATTTAAGTCTTAATTGGAAGCACAGTTTATGGAAGTTACTAAAAATGTGCCCGGGTCTTGCATGTCTCACCTCAAAATATACCCCTGGAGTGTGGGCAGGTTCAAGTTTCTGTGCTCCTGAATTTGAAATTTGAAAATCAACCAGCAGTTGATGTGGAAAGTTAAAAACATAAATGAATTTTGCTTCAGATTTTCTTTTCAATCAGCTTGTACTTAAAGTTAGCACTTAAGTTGACTATAGTGGTGCTTTTCAGGCCCCTGGGATGGTTTCCAAGCAGGTAGCTCTCTGCCCTCCGCTTTCCCAGCTTCCTTTCCCAGCTTGTGTCCAACTTCCCTTCGCTTTGGAGCTACGAGGACACTTGTAGCCTGCCCACTGTAACCCATCATGTTTGTCACTAGGTTTCCCACTATGAGCTGAGCTGCAGTCACATTTCTTTGGTTGTCATTGAAGAGCAGAATGGGAGAGAGCTTCCCTTTAGTGCAGATGTCTAGGTAGGTCTGGAAAAGGAGCAGAAGGAAGTGAAAGACTGTGGGCACAGGGCTGAAACACGAGCTCTGTGTTGCGGGCGATCCCAGGCACTGCATTAGGGTGCTTTAAAGCTAATTCCTTTTAATTTCTCTCCCTTGCTTTGCAGATATGACACATTATTTTGTTGTTTGTTTGCTGGCAGGCGAAACATATTTTCTGAAGGAAAGTGTTAACAGCTATGCTGATGTCTGTCTTCTAAACATTGTCTGAAGGGAAACCGAGTATTTGTCTACATATATTCACGCTGTGTTGTGCTAGCTGCCGAGCAAATTAACAAGATGATTCTTGTGTTTTATAGCATGTAAACTTTTTAGATGTTGCAAGAGCTCTAAGTTGAGAGCTAGATGCAGGACGATCATTGCTCTGTTGAGCGCTCCGCAAATTAGTTGTGGTGGCATTTGGCAGGACCTTTTTTTTTTTTTTCTTTAGATCTAGAGCATGTGGAGGAAAGAGAAAATGCACTGGAAAATTCAGCTTCACCTAATTAGGGGCATTTTACAGATAGACGTGGTGAAGAATGAGAAATCAGAAAGCAAAAAACTCCAATTATTTCTTGGTAATTCTAAATGATTAAGTTGTCTTGCTGGGTACTGCGAGCAGCTCCTTGGCGTGCCCTGCAGAGCCGTTTCGTGCACTAAGTTCCCCTGTCCCCTGCGGCCTCTCCCACCACGCGCAGTTATGTCACTTGTGCGATGCTCCGAGCCTCGCTGTCCTGGCTGGAATTTCGAGACCGTTTCCAAGCTTGTATTTCTCACTTGGCAGCACATGATGCGGCTGGTGGGCAATCTGCCGTATCCCTTTTTTGTCAAACATCAGAGTTGCTGTCTGACACCGAATCTGGGGCTACGAGCAGGGAGAGTGCAGTAGGGAATGGAAATGAAGCTATCTGCTGAGTGGTTTTGTGCACTTCGCTGTGGTTATTGCTTATGATTGATGCTCTGTTCTTGGGGTGATGAGACTGCTCGAGATTTTCAAGTCCACCGTGTTGTCTCCCTTCGTATTCTGAGTAATTAGGATGATCTGGTCCAAAGTGGAAAAATTTCAACTACCTCTTTATATCAAGTATCATATGCTTACAAAGGAAAATAATCGGTTTGAGGAAAATCCCCTTGAGTTCTGTGGAGACAAAGCAATTTTATAGAGCTCAGTGTATGTGTGGATGTGTATGCATGTATGTTTGTGTAAACACACAAGCTCACACAGGCACAATCTCTTTCCTGGATCAGCTCCCACCATGCAAAATCCAACCCTGAAAGTGCCGTAATTGATTATGTGCAATAGGAGACAAACAACCCAGATTTGGGGAGAGGGCAGGGTGTGGCCCAGATCTGGCAAAACATAGAAGGGAAGAACATTACTTTTTCAAAGGTAGGGAAACTTTAAAACCTCGGTCCAAGAGTTAAGGCTGGTTGGGAGAAGGAAGAGAGCGCAGTAAGGCGAGACGTGCCCTTTGGAGGGGGGAGGCGTTGGGGAGGAAAGAACACGCAAGTTTAGGTTAGTACATGTTCGTGTTCTTCTGGTTTTTTAACTTCATTTGTTTCCCTGGCAGATGTCCCATGGCTTTGAGGCCTTTGTCTGTGTGAGAGAGAACACGAAGGAGGGCTTGGCAGGAGGCGCCTGGCCTGCGTGGAATAGCTGGGAGTCGTATTTATAGTTGGTGGTGTCTCCTGGCATGGGCTGTCCGGTAACCGGCGCTGGTTCTGCCGAGAGCCGGGTTACGCGGGGAGCAGCTCTCGGCTTCCAGCGCTGCGCCCGGCCTCCGGGAAGGTCTCGTGCAGCTCCCGACCGGAGCGCGTCGTGCCCAGCGCGCCGGCCCCGCAGCTCCCTCCTCTGTGTTAGAGAGACGTCTTCCAATTATCTTTCTGTAATCTGAGGTGTCACACGCGACCCTGTGCAAAAGAAAAGAAACACAGTCTAATGCACATCTAGCAGTGGTAACGTTTGTTCTGTATGTGTGTGTGTAGATACTACATCCTCCTTTGAAGGCTCTTCATTCATTTTTAATGATTATGGTACCTCACTGGTTGATACTATATTCTCTTGACTGACTAAAACTCGTTGCGGGGTTGGTCCTGTAGCTGATTTGGTCTGTAGAGAAAGAAGACACTCTGTTCTGCTGCCATTGAGCCTGGACTCTTTTGGTGGCCTTTTACTTTTTCTTGCCTAAATGGATGTATATTTCTTTAGCTTTGTGCCTTTTAAAACACCTGCTATAATTGCTTAGAAATATACTCCATGTCAGCCTTTACTGCTAGCTGTGATTATGCTTCTGGTAACCATCCTTTTTGGTAGGCTCATAAAATATAAGTTTCTCATAATAGGATTCCTAAGAGACTTAAACAGTGCACACAGTTTAAAGTGCAAATATTGCTTTGTTAGGGAGAGGAGATTTTTCTGCTCTTCTTTGGTACCTTTGGTTTGAGATTTCAGAAATTACTCTTGCTCTTCATTAAGTATAAGTTAAAAGAACTTATATTCTGCCCACTTCTTCAATAGGAGATACGTTGGGGCCCATTTCTTTGCATGGTAGATTAATAGCGCAGTTGAGAATAGGATGCTCAGGCAAGTTCTTGAACTTCTAGACAGCATTTCTTTTTATCAGTTAGCACTGTTTATGTATACACTGTACAAAAGGTGAAAAAATGCTGTTTAATGTTGCTGATTTAACAGCTAAGTGTTGTGTGAAGATAAGGGAAAAAAATCTGGCATTGTAGATTTGTACCTTCAATGTAGGGCTGATCTTGCACTTCCTACTGAAGCCGAGAGTCCTGTGAAATTCTGTAGGATGGGATGAGTGAGTTATTGATATATTTGATCTTGTTAAGAATAGCATGGGATAATTCTGCAGGCAGGAACCATACCAGAGTTGGGTGCATGGTATAGTGCAGGAAAAAGCAGTTAACAAAACACTGTTGAATTTCACGTGCTACCTTGGCCTTGAATTCTTCCAGGCAGCTTCTATCAGCTCTTTACATGTTAGCAAAACATGCAAGATTTTGAGAGGGTTGGGAAATTCTCGTTTACATTGCAAATCAAATTAGGATATTAATTCGTGTAAACTGTTTCTTGAGATTGCAGGACTGAGGAGGTGTTATTTATCGGCACTTTTTGCTACCGAGCTCCGCCTGTGCAAAACTTAAGTGTTAAGAGAATTAGATGGTTGATAGGCGTGGTGTTCTCAAAATCTCAAGTAGAGGAAAAGGTGGTGAATAGTTATTTTGGGGCCCTTTTAAAATATGAAAATAAAATTACCGGCGTTAGTCAATGTTCTTTACATCAGCACCTTTATCCTCAAGGATATTTTGGTATTTCTGCCTTTGAAATTTAGCCTAGACTTCAAAGGGGCGATGGAATTTCCCAGGAGAAACAGGGTCCTGGAGAATGGTAGAGTTTGGAGAAGGCAGAGTAAATGGGTGCGGGTTGTTGGTGCTGTTGGGTGCCTTGGAAGGAGGAAGCCGGGTCTCGACCGCGCTGGCCGACCTTCAAAGAGCCCCTCGGAAAATGTTCCCAGGGCTCAATTTGCGGAGCCATTTGCTCTTACCACCTCTTGCTGCACAGTCTGGATGTGCCGCAATATGGCTGGGAACTCCTGAATTCACTAATAGTTTTTATTATTATTATTTTTTCTTTTTCTTTTTTAAGTGCAGAGATGCTCATAAAAGTACAAAATCAAGTGCTGTGGGATGACAAATACTATTTTCTTTCTTTTTTTTTTTCTTTTTTTAAACTAGTTGACTTGCTGTAGCTGTGATAGCCTGTGTTGATCAACCCTTTTGGTGTTTGCTGCAAAGCTTCTTCTCAAAGGCACGGTGGCTCATCCCCTTGGTGACAGGCCAAACAGCCGCTGCCGCCAGCCTTGGCTCTGCTGCCCGTGCCTTGCTAGAGCTCGTCTAAGAATATAAGAAGTAAGGCTTTTATATACAGATGCTTGCATTTCTTTATTGCATTCCATTGTTCCTTTGTGATACAGCAAAATCTTTCTTAGTTTATTGGTTATTCTTAGGGCATTCTGAACCGTATTTGGCTCAGCGTCAATGTTGCCATAAGGATATGTGAATAAAGTGCTACTGTTTTGTACAAGTTTGGTGTAGATAGGCTTTGTTAAAATGTGCAATGTTTTTGTCAAGCTATGTGACCCCCACACCTGTATATATTTTTCTCTTACATGGGGTGTAGAAAACAGACACCATAAAATAAGTTTGTAGGTCTGAAAATCAGAAAATTGTGGTCCCTGGCTTTGCTTGCAGCTCTTGCTGAAGCCGTTAAAGCCGTATTTGCAGCTGAAGCAGCGGCTTCACTTAGTTCAGTAGACCAAGGAGCCACTTTAGTGGGTCCGGCTGAAGGCTGGGTAGCGTTGTCGGTGCTCATTACAGCCTGTTGGTGTTTTCCCAGGAAAAATGTCTAGGTTGTGAATCTGTTTCTGCTGCCCACAGACATGTGACATGAGTTGCTTGCTAGCAGGAGAGGCGTAAATAGAGCCATGGCAGCCTAGCTTGGGTGCTCCCCACGTGCTGCAGCGTGTTGGCGTTGCGGTAGCTGATGTGGGCACGGGCCCTTGCCTGGGCCAGTGGTGAAAGTAGCCCCTGCTTTAGTTCCTGTGTGACCTGCTCACGTACAGAAGAGCTGCTTCGTTCTGTGTTGTGGCAGTATCAGCCGTTCCGCTCGGTGCGTGGGGTTTGGGATGGGCTCTTTCCACAGCTTCCTCCGTAAGGTTGTAAAATGCTTAACAACGCAATTAGTGTTAATTTAAGAAAAGCTAAAAGCACTAGTGGTTCCTTTCAACTTCATTTTAAGTGCTGAGACAGATTAAGCTGCTTGAGCAATAGCAAGAGATGATGCTCCAGAGCTGCTGAATGTGTAAATAAAATATGCCCTGATACTTGGTATTTTGAACCCAAAAGTTATGGACTATTGAAATTTCTGATAATGAATATATGGCCCTGTTCTGGGTTCATCAGACCCTTGACAAATTAAGCACAATCAGTGCAAGTGAGAATTTAGATGTCAAACCTGTAACGAATATTTCACTGCTTTGGGAGTGCTGGTGACTTCGAAACGCTGCAAGTCTCTGGAATTCATTTCTCTGCTGGTGCAGATACTGGGGGAATAGTGATCCCTGAGCCAGGCATACAGTGGTGCTCGCTTTCTTCGGATGCTTTCCCTTCCGTTTGCATGGGGCTGCAGCAGCATTTTATTCAAGCATTCGCTTAGTTTCTGTGTGTGTAAATGGTTGATGTTTTACAAACTTTTATTAAAAAAAAATGCTTCAGTTAATGGCATGTGTGCACGCTCTGCCTTTCTCCTTCTCTTCTCCTTTTTTTTTTTTCTTCTTTCTTTCTATAAAGAAGTTTGGATTTTACCACAGCGTTCACTCCGAAGATAGGAAAGCTGCAAGGAGCACTCTAAAGACAGTCCTGACAGGCAAATCCATCACTGCCAACCCTGGTTCTGGCCCTAGAAGAAGGAAGCACAAGGCTCTTTCATGGGCACTGGTCCAATCTAATGGTTTCCTCAGAGTATTGGATGTTGCAGGATGAGTTCCTCGTTTTCAATGAGAAGACAAATCTTGACTACCTCTGTTTGTAGAAGTAGCTAGAGTAAATTTGTACGTAACTGTTGCTTGTTAAAGAAATAAAAGCATTACGGATAGGTGGGGTGTTGTGGAAAGCTGCTCTGCAGTGAGTGCACTCAGACATTCGCGACTTGAAAGTGAGCTCACTGGAGCTGTGAAGCTTAAAGACAAATGTGCAGTAAAGTTGAGCCCGTATTTTTTAAAAACTTAGTGAAAGGATCATTTGTCCCCTAAAAATGAAGTCACCCATATCCTAAGTAGATGCAGTTGCGTAAAGTGACTTTGAAGACCAGTCCAAGTAAACAGTGATGTTGGTCCTGGTGGAAGCAGCTGAGGTCAGAGATTGCAAGTAGGATAACAGATAGGTTAGGATTAATCCCTTGGTAAATCTAGTGTTAGTTTATGAATATTTAAATGTTTAAGCTAGTTATGTAAAAGATAATGCAGGGGAAAGGAAAAATACTGCTCATATACAATGTTTATTTTAACAGTCTTTTTTTTCTGAAGTTTTTTTAATCAGAAGTTCAATTCTATTTCAACCTGATTGAAGAAAAGCTAATGTTTAAAATGTAGCTTCATCCTTCCTTAGTAAGTGGGTTGTTTCCCAGAGAGCTGGTTTGGGAGTGACTGACAGGGAATGATGAGTGACAGGACTAGCATAAATTCAGATTCATGGAGATAGGGTTGGCTGGTGCCAACGGGCTCAATGGGTGTAAAAGTAGGTTCTCAGTCGCGATGACAGAGACTGATTTTATCCACCCCTGCCTTCCCGCCCAGGGTGCTGAGCATCCACCTGAGGGTGTTTGCCTGAAAATCAGCCTCCCTCGCAGCGTGAGCGCGGCGCTGGGCGCAGGCCGGCAGCGCTCGCTTGGGGTGGTTTGTGTAGCTGGGTGTCTCAGCAGAGCCCGCCACAGCGCAGCCGTCATTCCCAGGCCTCGGGACGTGCTGGCGGTGCCCAGGCCTCCTCAGGCCGTGCGAGCTCTGGGCTGGAGGCCGGGGCTCTCGCGGGCGTCCCCGGCGCTGCTGGGCCGCGCGGCTCCCGCGGCGGTGCTGCCGGCGGCGCCCGCCAGCTCACCGCCTCGGGAGCCTCCCAGGCCTCCCGCGCCGCGGGCCTGTCCGGGGCTGCCCAGCGGCCTCAGCTCCGCCAGCCTCGTGTAGAGCAGCACTTGGCAGATGCTGCCCACGTTTGAGCAGCCCTTGGTGGCTTGTCGCTAGCTAGGACAGGTCTCCTGCTAGCTGTGTGTGCTGGCAGCGCCAAAGGCCTGGCGGTGCTGGGGAAGCGAGCGCCCACCATGGTCCAGGAGAGTCGGGGAGAACGGATCAGCAGCAGGGCTCACAGATACGTTCTTCTCTCCCTGCTGTTGGGAGTCCCGCTACGAAATCTTCTTTATGCCTTTTTTAAAAATGAAACTCTGAAAAGACCAGGTCCAGTGCTTCATCTGTGCAGTACATCACCAGAAGAGGGATTTCTTTGTTTAACAAAAAACATTCTTTATGTTGCTGTCCTACTGCTTGGGTTTTCGACCCACTGGACTCCTACCCCGTGGTACTCTGCACAGAGGGAATCGTGAGGGCTGAAAGTTGCCACCGCTCTGCTCGTGTCAGCTGGGGATCGTCTGCGTCGGGGCAGCGTAGGGGAGCGCTCTGCAAAGCCTGTCTGCTGCATGCCCATCTTCACCTATATCCACAGGGTAAATAGAGGGGCTGGTAAAAAGCTCAGCAAAATTCCAGTCCCTGTGTGCTGATCAGGCTCTTGCTTTTTTTAAAAAAAAAAGTCTTGGAATTTAAACAATTCTAAAAGGAAGAGATTTTCTCCAGTTATTTTCTCTTAAAATCCTCTCTCTAAATTTTTGCTAGTGCTGAAGAACATCTAATGCTTCCCGCTTGTTGCTGGGGCAAACGCAGTCCTGAAATTTTGTCAGCAATGCCTGATATTTTCCCTTAATCAACATTATCCGTCTCCTCTTTCTTAAAATGGCTCACGGTGGGCCAGGGTGACCACTTGTGTTAGTGCTCCTGTTAAACCAGGCTTGCAAATCTGCCTCGAATGGTCGTGTTGCTTGTTTAGCATTAATTGTGCCGGGCTTTGCAGGTAGATACCTCACGAAATTCCATGGCGCTCGTTTTGTTTGACTTGTCTCTTGCTCCCACACTGGATCATGCAGTTTACTTGCTGTATGTTATTGCTTCAGTTGTTTGGGTGAGATAAAAACTTGTTGAACTACTAAAGTGGACAGAGTTTAAAATTACAGACACATTACTTTCCTTTGCAGCCATAATATGTTTGTTTTGGCAGCCTGGCCCTTTGCTGTAACGTGGAACGGTTCCTTTTTTTTTTGGTGATTATTCACCGTTTTCAGTCATACAGCATGAAGTATTATTCATGGCCCTGGAAAAAGTTACTCTTTCACAAAACAAAAGCATAGGAAGCGTTCTCAGCTACCTCATTTTCATGCTTGCCAAGTATTAATGATATGTGGGTATAGATTGTATATACTGCTGCAATAACGTGCCTTAAGCTGACAACTGCAATGGGTGCTGTTGGCTTTGGTGTCCCAGCACTCTTGGGCACGTGGAGTGGTTTTGAGCAGGTTTTTTGGGCCTTTGGGCCATCACGTACGACCCATGAGGTGACACTCTGTGGATCCACTACCGTAGGCAGCGTTCACCTGGGCGAGTGCTAAACTTCTCCCACATGGTGGAGCTTTTACCCTCGCCTTGACCACAAAAAGACACTTAGAAAATGCAGAGAAGCAGCTTAGTGCAACCCCCAGCGCCTGCCTCTCCTTCAGCCCAGAAGAACTTGGCGTCCTGTACAAGGATGTGTTGCGCTGCGTGGACGTGGGCACTGCTGCTGCGTTAGCGCCTGCAGGTCGCTTAGCGTTGAGCAGGAGAGAGGCATCTTGGGCACCTCGGCGACCGTCCGGCGGCTTCCCAGCCTGCCGTGTTTGCAAATGCCACGTGTTGCTGCGGCTGCTGAAAAATGATCAGCTGCTTTGGAGCCAAAACGGGCTACTTGGATTGGCATCGAGTTCAACAGGTATCTGGCCTGTTCTCCCATCCATGCTCTTGCCATTCCAGCTGCCTTACTGTGAAGCATCTTGCCGTTCTGTGTTACCATAATACAGCAATAGTGCTAGTTATTAAGATTAATGGTTCTTTTGAGAGAAGTACTGAATAATCTGGTGCTTGTGTGATTTGAACCATACCAGGGAACTGAAGGAAGAATGTGCTGGTTGCAAGTACTGCCTGTTTTGCAGAAATTAGCTGCTTTTTCATTGCTTGATCATCACCTTCATACTCTGCACAGCCCTTTAAAGGTGTCGTCTGCTTATCCACTCACACTGCAAGTCACTTCAGTGCTTATCTCTTTTCTGCTAATACTCAAATAGAACAAGAGGTGGATTTTCCTTTTCGTCAGGAAAAAGGAAAAGAAAAACTTCAGCGTCCTTTTTTTTTTTCTCCCCCCCCCTCCTCCTTGGCTAAGGAAATATTCTTTCCTCCAGTGAAAATGAGTAATGATGCTGGGGTTGATTGGGATTTTTATGCCGGCTACTTGTTCCCATGAAAGTCAACTGCTCTTCTGAAAATCTGATGCCTTCGAGGGGACCACATACTAATTTTGCACGCGCTCTCTCTGGGCACAGTAGCACAGTTTCACTCGTCACTTGTCCCGGGGGAAATCAGAATTGTTTTCTTTGCAGTCCCTTTATTTGCTAGAAAATAGTTTCTCCCCCTTGAGGTTCTTTGCTGCTCCTCCGTCTGCTTCTTTGCGTGTTCCACCACCTGGCCTCAGCTCCCTGCCAAACTCTCTGTATCTTTGGTCTTGCATTTTGCTGTTCCGAAGCAACTTCGTGGAACAATTTTCCAATCTTCTTCTGCCTGCTGTTTTTTTTTTTTTTAAATAAAGCCCAAGCTGTAGCAGTGATCTAGTTGTTGCTTGTCTGCCTGAACTGTTCATGAAACAGCCTGTACTAGTGGATGGACTTGCTGACCCTTCATGCCTGTTCTTCCTGCTCATCTCGCTGCACGCTCACATTTTGTTGTTACAGATACCTTTTACCAACTGATAAAGTTACATAAAACGTTTTGGAAAGGTAAGTTCTGTGTTTTGTAATAGAGGAATAAATGTCTTCAAATGTTAACATCTTGCTGCATGTTCTAACAATGACCTAGAATGATGTTTCCAGCCGAGGGATGGTTCGCTGTTGATGGCAAGAGGCTTGGTTTTGTTAGTTGATATTTGCTAGGTGATGGTAAATAATGGGTTTCTCCGTAATCTCAGTCATCTTTGAATCCTGGTGATTCAGTCTTTAATGTAAACACAGTAAAATCATGGCCTCCATGCTCTTAAGCTCTTAATTTTTGAGGGTTTTAGTCATCTCTTGCATTCATGCAGGCTTCAGTGGAAGCGTTTGTTACTAAAGAAAATACAGACTCGGAAATTAATTACTTGATTTTATTTTTAACCGAGATTTTAAGAACACTTGTGTGTCCTAATAAAGTTGGTGAGATTCAGAACCTCTCAAAGGTGCCTAAATTTTGCAGCACTGTGGGAGGAGCAGCAGGATTAGGGTGGAGGGCAGAGTTCTGCAGAGACGCCTGGTGTGTATTTTGAGAGGAGTTACTGTATTTTTAGCTAGTGGGTAAGTTTAGAGTGTCACTTCTTTTAGCGAGTAAGGTCGCCCATTTGGTGTAGACTGCTTGAGTTTCTAGTTGGGGGGTGTGTGTGCAAAATGGCATGATTTAAAACCGGGTGGATTTTCCTCCCTGAAAGAAATACTGGAGTTGATCCTCTTTGCCTTGAAGATTTCCTTAAGGCTTCAGAGACTTTTTAGTTCTTCAAAATTTGGAGGAGTCCCTTCAAACTGGTGTCTAGCAGAGGTTTGTGCACCCGCCTGAGCCCTCCTGCACTCGCTGCTCTGCACATTCTCTTCCATGGGCAAGCAGCTGCTTTGGATCGGGGCAGCTTCTGTGTGGGCTTGTGCACTTGATCCTGGAGCTGGTGAGCATGACTGTGAGCGGGAATATCTTTTCCTGATTTGATAATTAAATTTGCAGATGGAGATAATATGCAAATTCTCCTTCTTTCTGTCTTTTGTGAAGAGGAAGGAAAAATCCCCAAATCAATTTTGTTACTTTCTCAGGAGTTTACACTTACACACACACATATATATATATATATATGTGTGTTTTTTTTTTTTCTGTGAAACTATGCTTTAAAATCAGCAAATTTTCTGGAGGGAAAAGCTGGAGGGACCTTCCAGCTCCTCGAATCTGCAGGACTGCTTTGGAGTCACCCATAATGACCAATTATTCTGCCTAGTTCTTTTATAAAACACCATCTCTTTATAAAATATGTAACAAGTGGCAGCTTGCAATTTTGAGGCATTTATATATATTTTTTTATCAGTGCAGAATTATCAGAAGCTTTTGCCAACATATGCAGGGGCTTGTATGTGCTGAGAGTGTTTAAGGCTCCATCAGAGCAGCTTTACTTTATATTCGTCTCCGTCCACATATCTATAGTGACTTGAGAGACACAGAAAAGCTGTTTCACGTGGCGGACGCAGACAATACCAGGCTGAAGAGTTTTGCCTTCTAGTCTAGTTTTTCTGTTGTTGTTGCCCTTTGTGGTCTTGTAATTACATTTTCTTAAATGCAGCTCTCCTCCCTGTTGTGGTAGAGAAGACTCGAGGCAGGGAGCAGTGCGTGTGCGATGCTTCACGTATGTAGGAGCGGGTGAGCAGAGGAGGATGTCTCTTATCTTTTCCGTTATCTCTGCTTACCTCACTCGAATTTTTTTGGTCGTTTTCCCCAGTGTTGCAGAATGAATCTAATGAAAATCATAGAAATAATACTCGGGGCTTTATAGAGCTTTGTTTCACTGGCAAGTGAAAATATTTAATTGAATTCTAAGGTGCTCTTTGGTTCCAAGTAAATCGGCACAAAATACCAGGTTGGCTTCTCTGTTCTTGGAAGAAATGGTTTTTATTACAGGTATTCGGAGTTTTGGGTGAGAGTTTACAGATTTTGCAGAATTTTGTTAAAACTAGGACTTATCTTTCATATATCTAAAGTAATCAAAAGCAAGGCCTAACGTCTGATAGTGCCGAAGATGGGAAAGCTGCTGCTTCTTGGGTGCCTGGAGACCCTGAGAGCAAGTCTAATAAACTGGGGTGAAAGCTGCTAATGGGACTTGCATTTTACCCTCTTAAACGAGCAGCCAGGTGGCTGCCCTTGAGTCATCACGCTGGCATTGTCATCTTAGCCAGGTGGCTCTAGGTCCTTTTTGCAGCGTTTAACGCGGCAGCGCAAACTCATTTGACTGATGGCATTTTTGGATTATATCAACATCAGTGGATTAGCTGCAGGAGGAGGAGGAGAATGAATAATATACCAAAAAATTAACCAAAAATGTGGCTAATGAAAATGAAAGTAGCGGAATTATAGACTGGAGGATTTAGAGTATTTTTGTGCTCAATATCCCTTTGGGAAGTCTGTGCAAGGCAAGTTTGAAAATCACATCGAAAGGTGGGAGTAAGTATTAGGTTATTTATTGAAGAGGAAGAATAGTCCTCAGCATGAAATTGAAAATATTTGATGTGGTTGTTGTTTGTAATATTTGTCGTGGCAGCTCTATGAGCCAGCTTCATCTGTGTTTTAAAGCGTGTTTGGCTGCCAAGCATGGTGTTTAATTGCTGGTAACATGTTTTTGTGTCACTTAACCCTGTTACAGAAAGCAGAAGAATCTGAGCGAGAATTAGAAGTCATTCTGATGTGGAAATTACCTGTGCAAACTGAATTGTTGCCTTGTTCATAACTTTTAGCATCTTTTGGTAGAAGTAAGAGTATGAATGAGTCCAGTATTCTAAACACACATTTTCCTCTACTTTAGTAGGAGGTCCAATTTGGAGAGTTTATTTCTCTTTAAGCAGGAGCAAATTTAAATATTCTCTTAATTGCGTAACATTGTATGTGTTTCTAGCTATATTTGTCATAGGCTTAAATTATTTAAACCATAAAGCATTATCTTGCAAAAAATTCTTATTCTTATGATCTGGTTTAAAAAGAAAATCCATATAAATATTTCAAGTCCATGCAAGGGACAAATATTGTATAAATGCTCTTGTCACCCGTGAGCAAGGAAAGCTATAAAAGACAGGCCGAGAATGAGAAACCAGACTGGAATATCAGATTCCTTAATATAGTCCGCTACAATGGGATGCTGAATCCAGAATAAGACAAATTCCGTTCCTTCTAATTTCTTAGATGTTTCTTAGGTCTGTTTAGTTATGCCTTGAATATATCCAATTGAATGGTGACGATGGTAGTTGCTCTGGATAACGATCAGCCATTTCAGCAAGAGGATTCATTCACATTCCTAATTTCAGAAGCCAAATGCTGGTTTTTGCTGGGTTTTGGTTTTTGTTATTTTTGGAGTGAACCTAGACACCAAGGAACAAGCGAGGACAATAGAGCGGTCTTAGGTGCCTCTTGAATAGTCTGGTTTCTCAGGAATCACTTGTAGTACCTAGAAATGTAACTGGTTTGGTTTAAAAAAAAAAAAAGAAAGAAAGAAAAAAAAAGGTCTGAGAAGGTCTCTTTTTCTGCTTTTATATTGCCATAAGAGCTCAAAAACCTGCAAATAATGTTCTGCCCAGAGCTCAGTCAAAAATGAGTAATTCCTTTCTTCTTCCCAGTGTTCTGGAGCTAGTCTGTAAGATTCTCCCTCTGGAAGAATGAGCCACACGGTACATTGGAACCAGAGCACATGAGAGAGCCAAGTGCTAAGTTTAAAGCATCACAAACACTTGGTTTTTTGCTCTACGGTTTTCGCTTAGCAAGAAGAGGTCTATGTGAAGTAGCCCTCTTATCCCTTACATACCCAGCTGCTGTTTTAATAAGCTTTTGGATGTAGTAGAAAGTGTGAGGAAGCGTGCCATTAACTTATCTCTTTCACTCTAGGGAACTGCCTTGATAGCTTCTTTTGAAGAAAAAATACCCTGTTCCTTGTTTGAGACAGTGCCCCATTAAATAGGATGTGGATGGCAGGCAGAGTCATCCTTATGATGCTCTTGTTTTCCTGCTGTGGCAGCAAGCGAACATCAAGAATCTTCCCAAAAAGAAAACTCTTCAAGGATCCTTCATTAGATGTACTCCTGGGAATTGGTAATAGATACTTGAATATCATTCATTTTAGGAGGAAGGTTTCAATGCCTATTAAAATCAGCGAACACGTTAAATATTTACTCTGTTTGTTTTGAAAAGAGTGTTCCCTTTAAAATAACTTCAGAAACATCTGCGCTGTAAGCGACGAGTTCAGGGATCCACTGAAAATAAGAGGGTTGGAGGCTCCCAAGGATGCTGGTGTTTTCAGGGAACGGGACCTTCGTTTCCCATCCCTGACGGATGCCGTGGGGGCCGTGGAGTGGCCTTGCATGGGAGTAGCTAGCAGAGCTAGAACAGTCTGCGAGTTGTGCAGGCCAAGGTTTATAGCAAGCAGAAAATAAGGAAATGGTAAGATAGAAACTTGAAAAATCCCCTGATAAAGCAGAGGGAGGAATGCCAAAGGGAAGAAACAATAGCGTTATTCTGAATGCGGTATTCTGATCCCCAACACAAAGCCTAAAAGCTCTCCTGATTTCTTTCATGCGCAGCCTGTAAAACCCAATTACTCTGATATCTGTAATTTAAATAACTTGAAATTTTGTGTCTAGTCTTGTCTTGCTTTTAGCTTTCTTTTCAGTGGGAAAAATTGTCTAAGTCAGTGATAAGGAACCATTTTATTTGGGGAGGAGTTTTAAACAACACCCAGGGATGATGTCATTCCTGACACTATTCATATCCTGACTCTAAATCTGCGATGGTGAAAGAAAGAAATAATTTATTAGGAATGTTGTATCATTATCAGCTTATGAGGCATTGTGTTAGCTGTTTTAAAACAAGACTTGGCATATAGATGAATTTGCAGGGGTTGTAGAAGACCAGTTTTAACAGCAAAAATTGTTATTACTTAGACAATATCTGATAATGAGATGGTGCATAGATTTTAGGCTGCAGTACTTTTTTAATGTGCTAAAAAAGGAGAATGCAGTAAAGATTTTTCTTTCTTGCAGGTAGAATGGTAAGATTAGTTTTAAAAGGTCAAAAAAATCGACTTGGAAATCATCTGCCAAGGAAGTGGATTGTAAAAGTTGCTTGAGAATTTCTTTTGCTGTCTGTTTAGTAATCATAATTAAAAAATGCCTGAATGATCTTAATAACACATGATTCAACTGACAAGCACTAATTGCTCTCTATCAGGCCAAGAGAAGATGAATGTTGTCAAGAAAACCACAAGTCAGACAAGCTGATTCTCTTCTAGTCTGACACCATGTTCCCATGTACAAACCAGTTTTTACTGGAGCCTTTCCAACATCAAAAGAAAATCCTTGCCTTGCCATTAATTTTCGTTGCTGGCAGGCTTGAGCTGTTTGTGACGAGTTACTTTCGTTACTATTGCTGGCCTGCTAATGCACAAGATTGTGCAAAGGCAAAAATGTAAACAGGTTTCCCAACTTCTCTTTATCTTCTCTAGTTGAAGCTAAATACATTCTTACACTGGAATACGAAGCATTAGGTATACACAAACTTTTTCAGTAGTCATAGCAATCTTTTTTTTCTCTCTCTCTCTCTCTCTTTAGTTTTCTTCACAGATTCTCTTTCTTTAAGACAATCGATGCAAATTATATCATTGCTGTGAAAAATCCCAATTTTAGACAGCAGACACTATCTGGCAGGATTTCCTGCAGAACGATGGGTATCTACGGACACGCTTTTTTCTTTGTTTTAAAGACAGCTTTTCTGCCTGCGCTCATTTATTCAAGCTGCAAACCAGTATGTTGCTGCTTAGATTTACTGCATTTGGTTCAAATAGCAATATTAGGAAATACGTTGTGTTCTTTTGCGCTTCTCATTTATGTTTAGGATCTACTGAGCCGTTTGGGAGGGATATAGGGCACTTGGGCAATAATATACAGAGATGAATCTCACAAAATCTTCTATGAGCAGTTTAAAATCTCAGGCTTACTTTGCATGGAAATTTTTACCGTAGCCATTCCAGTGTTAATTGTGAAGGGAGACCGTGTTGTGCTTTAATGTAGGCTGCAACTCTTCTACAAGGAAAAAGCAACAGGAAATACTGGGATCTTCCTGTAAACAAAATATCTCCTTTAGCCTGTTAATTTAACTGGGATGTGTTAAACCTTTTCCCAGAGTTCAGTAATGCCGGTTCGTCTTCTCATTAATTTTTCCAAGGAACAGGAATATTGACGGGATCGTGAGGCATTCCTGCACTCTGGAAGAACCTTAAGGAGATTCAGTCTTCTGTGTTACAGAGAAGATAAAACAGCTTTTTATTAGAATCTTAGAGGGATTCTTAAATTGTAGTTCTTAAGTGTCATACCAATCTTCAATCTGATAATTTTTTCCCTTCCCAATTTTGGGAAATTTCCCGGTTTCCCTGTGTTAACTACTTGATGTCCAGTTTTAATGTGTGGGAAGTTGTGACATCTTTCAAAGGACTGGAATCTTTGTGCAAAACAAAACATGAAATTCTCTTGCAGACTTTTCCGTACTAGTTCCTTTTGCTGGTGACAATAATATCAATGTGGGTGATGTGGAGGAGCAGGGGAAGAAGACGGGTGGGAGAACATGTGACGGGAATATCCATAACCTCTTTTCCAAGAGACATGCCTGTCTCTTCTACTTACCATGTCCCTGGTATGGGTATTGTTCCCCAGATTTTGGCTCGCATATAATAGAGATAAATAAACAAGAGTTGATAGGCAAGACCAGGAACTGACAGTGGGCTGTTTTGTTGTTTCAAATCCCCTGAAAACAAAAAAAATGTGGTCCAATATTGGCTTTTTTCCACCTTTTTTCCCCCAAGCTACTATCAAAACTATGTGAAATTATAATAATCTGGGATATTTTAATAGCCTAACAGGTTATAAAGTGTAGTGACCAGTTTCTGCCCTCCGTTTTTGCATGTGGAAGGGAACATTAAATTCCATCGATTTGCAAATGGCGCCCTGAGATGTTTTTTGTCACCCTGATGTCCTGTATCCAGAAATACAATGAGACTTGGTACAGTCAGAGGGCAGAGCACCAGCTTCCAGCTGGAGCCGGGTTCTTTTCAGGGCCTTAACGGGAGCATTTTCCTTTGTGGTGACTTCAGAATTTTCTGTAGAAAATAACGAGAACCCTAGAGCCTTTCTGCAAACTGAGTACTTCACTTCTGCAGAAAAGCTTCTAAGTGTATACATAGCTTAAAATAATAATAATAAAAAAAGGCTATTTAGACCATGCTAGCTTCAAAATGCCAGGCAATCTCTGAGTATACTGAAAATAGCCACTATCCAGACTTGTTTAATTCTTTTTTTTTTCAATGATTTCAGTATGTGATTCTACATTATATTTATGTGAAAACAAAATAAAATTCAACCTAGTACCTGCAACTTTAACGAAAGTAGCTCAAAAGTAATTCAAAAGTATGTACTACCAGCAGAACAAAACAGTATTTCTGCTTTCTCTGATACTGTAGCTTTCTAGTGTATTTTTTGTTCTGGCATCTTACTTGGCACGTTACTTAAGGATGTAGTTTGGGAATTCGTTCCATGGGTTTGTAGAGCAAGACATTTTCCTAAAATATGGGTTGTTCTGTCGAAGGACAGTTGCCTTGGAGCACAATATGCTCCAAAGGTAGTGGACTGAAGAATTAGACCCCATCCATAAAAAGCTGAGGGCAACCGTGGAGCTGCAAGAAGCACCAAGATCTGTAAATGAGGTGGTGCCCACAGAGGGGGAACTGCAGCACAGCTCCTCTTCCCAGGAAGATGTAGCGATGCAAAGCAGCATTGTAGGGTTTATTGCTCTCCTACAGCATAGTTGTGGTTTTAATGTTCACCTTGGCCTGTATAATTTATGATTTGATGAATGCATTTGTCGGCAGGGCTCCCTGCACCCAGGAGAGGAACCTGAGCGCAGGATGCCAAGGAGCGATAAGCTCCTAGTGCCATCTAGGGTTGAGCCTGGCCTAGGATTGTAATAGAGCATGGGCTGAGCACTCAGCTGCAGCCCGGGTTGGGAGATGACCAAAGGGTTGGGTGTATTTTAATCTTAGAAAAAGAGGTCTTTCTTCAGAGGAGGATGTGAATTAGTGATGTGCTGAATAGTGGGCTCTGAATCTTCACGAGAACTTTGCTGCTGCAGTATTGAAGCGTGTCACCGTGCCAGGGAACAGGCTCCTCAGGAGGGAGGTTTTTGTGAGGTCTGTGGTGATGCACATCATCCGGAAAGTTACCTGCTTGTAAGTGCAAAGACATTTGGGCAATTCTTCAGAATCGGAGGAGATCCCTATGAGTATCAGCTAGGAGGTAGAAACTTCAGCTTGAGGAAAACTTGCTGCAAGTTTTTTGCAGGCGGAGTAACGTAGTTTGATCGTAGAGTTGAGTAAACCTAAGCAAGCCAGACAAGTTGCCCAAGACCAGCGAGTATCCTAACTAGATCCTGCTGTCCCTGCAGACCTTTTATTGAGGGGGATTTAAAAAAAAAATCGCCTCCGGGAGGTAAGTTATGAGTAGCAGCATCCTCTGTCAACATAGCATTAATGTATATGCCATATATCTCCATTTATTCTGCTTTGTAGCTGAGGCATCCCTTAGAGGCAGAGTCTGAAAAAGTCAATTAACTCCAGAGCTGACCTATACCCAGAAGCAAAAGATTTTGTTTTACAGATTTATCTGAGGTTTGCGTGTAGCTTTGGGGGAACTCATTAAGCTTAACAGCAAAGTCTATGGTCTGGTTAGTACCATCCAGAAAGGCCTTGTGGTTTAGGCTTTGGATTACAGTTTTCCACAAAGAACCACAGTATTTTAGGCAAAGTAGCCAAAGATGATGCCAGTGTTAAAGTGTCATCTCCTCCCATGTCCTGTGTCACTTGAATGTGGCCTCGCACACCAGGCGTGGGACTTGTGGGGGTACTTCAAGGTGGATTGGAACAAACTTGTGGGCAGCTCCCAGCAGTTCAATGCAGCCATCCCAAAGACAGGAGCTGTCTTTGGGCAAACTCAGCTAATGGCTGGTGCCTGTGGCCAGATGTAGGTTTGCATTATTTTTTTTGGTAAATTGAAGTTCAAGCGATTATGTATTACAATATTAAAACAATAATTTTAGTAAATGGTGACAATTTATTTCCCAAAGTGCTGAGCGCCCTGCACTCTCCTGTCCCCAAATTACTGGAGGCTGTACAATGCTCTGGGGATTTCTTTTTTCCCCTGTCAGTTAGGTGGCTTTCCTGGTCCGGAGTGCAACTTTTTGAAGAGTGTGGTGTGGATTTAGGTGTAAAAAGGGGATGATGGAATGGAGTCAAGAATGTCCAGTGCAGGATGTTTGCAGTGGCCTCCTACCTCACTGGGGCTGAGGAGCAGGGCTGTGCTGGGTTAAGTGTTGGCAGGCCCCTTGTGAACCAGCCACAAGCCTTTCCTGATGTTTTTTTCCTCTCTAAAAACTCACTTTGTATGGAATTTACCCATCTTTTGGCTGGGTGCGACGGGCAGCAGCCTCAGTGAGCTCATACTGTGCAGAAGGTGGTTGTTTTGAAGGTTGCCCTCACCCCAAAGCCAGTTTGCTCAAATATTGCATTTCCCTCCTCGTTCCGGCCTGAATTCCTCTTTTTGGAGGTTTCATGGTTGCTAGATGTTTAGATTTCTCTTTTTTTTCTTTACCGTTGCTTTTTCCTGAAAAGTACTTATAAAAACTGCTCTGGTGAATTCTCAGCTCTCCTGATGGGATGACTGGAAGCGGGAGGGCGCCTGGCCTTGCAGCCCGTGATGTGAGGATCCACAGAGGGGTCTCTCCGAAAGCCCCGAGCGGGACCGCGTGGGAAGGCACCAGCCGAGTGGCCTTGGAGCCGCGTGGGGCTGCGCAGGGCTCTTTTGGGCACCTGCCCGAGTGCTGAGGTGCCCTGAGGCGCCTGCCCGGCCCTGGAGCTCGGGCTCCAGCAGCGCCGCGTGTGAGTGCCCCGTACAGGGGGGAAGCCCTGGCGGGGTCCCCTCTCTCCGCCGCCCTGCGCGGTGTTGAAGCCTGTGGGAATGCCCAGCTTTCAGGAGGGAAGTTCAGGCTGTGGATGCATCGCTTCCTCTGCATTGGAGGACGTAAATATTCCAGCAAAAGTAGCCCAGGATTACTAGGGGGAAGGATGAGGACAGTCCAAGATGAGGAGTGGGGGGAGGCACTGCTTAGATGCTCTTTGGAGAGGAAAAAATATTCATGTAGCAGAATAAATTACATCCAGTCTCAGAAGCACTTGTTTTCTTTCTTGATCTTGTTAATTTCTTAATACAATGGCTTTTTCTTTTTCCTCTAGTATTAGGATTAATTACAGAAGATGTTAATAGTTTTTGCAGCGTAACTGTTCCCAGCAACAACATGGAATTTCAAAAGACAGTAATATTCCATCCTTTACATTCAAAGATAATTCAAGAGAGCAATAGAAGCTTGTGAAATTGTATGGAAGAGAGCTTTGTGTCACTCTTTCATCAGACAGAAGGCAAAGGCTTTTGCTTTTCATTGGCCAAAAGTCAGTGCCTTAGAAATGACCCTGTAACTGGCTCCTCCGTGAGTCACCGCGTTTCCTGTGTTCCCGGGTGCCCTTTTCTCCCTCGTGTGGAGCAGTCGCCTCGGAGCCTCCAGCCTCATGGAGCGCTTTGGCCGTCAAGCTCGCTGCTTTGCACGCGCTTCTGCAGAGTCTTCGCCCAATCCGTGACTCTTTAAATGCTGTAGTGTAAGGTTTCATTAAAAATCTGAATTACCATTTTATGAGTGGGTTGATGATCTCATTTTATCCATGCATGGTGGTACTTAAATATCTTTGAAGCACAGTGAGATGGCTGGAACCCAGCTTGTATTTCTGCCTCTGTCATGTTTCCTTAATTTGATTGGTAATGCAGAAGTCCTGAAAATATTTTCCTTGTAAAACACATATTGGAAGTAATGCAGTGCTCTATTCTTTCCTGTTTTTGCAAACCTCCTACATTTTCTTTTTCTTGGGACTTTAAATACTTTGTATTCGCTCTCACTTCCCTCCAGGGAAGTGTTCTGTGAAGTGCTGAGCACCTTTCAGAATGACTCCAAGGCAACAGGAGGTTATCCAGGAGCTAATTCTGCCCTTTCTTATGAGAACTACTGTCAGCATTTTTCTCGTGGTGGAATGGGGAATAAACTGAGCTATTTCAGGTAAGATTGGTCCACCACGCCTCTGCAATACCTGTCCTTTGAGGATGCGTGTGCCTCAGACACTCAGGAATTGGCAATCTTGTGCATGTTCCTGCTTTGCTTATGAGGAAGTATTTATGCAGGCAGGCTAAGACAGAGGCTCTCAGAAGCGATCGCCCGTTGTCTCACCACGGATAATGTTCAGCCTCTGGCTTCTGCAGGCATGAACTGTTTAGTTGGAAGCCTGAGCCTTTAGAGTGTATCTCTGGGGGTGTCTTCTCATTTGGAGGTATCCAAAACTAGACCCTGGAAATGGTAGTGGCAGACTTGCCTGTTTCACTGCTCCCTGGGTAGGAGATGGAGGACTTGGTTGCTCTTGCTTGGTTCCCCCAGTTCCTTGGGGGAAAATGGGACATTGATTTTTAAGGAAAAATTGTAGCTATGTTAGTTAGGGTCTGACACCCCCCCTTGAAACGAGGCAGTCCCCCCCCCCACTCGATCCAATCCGCTGTGCCCTCACAGACGGTTGCAGAGCAGCCAGGACGGAGATCCCCCTCTGAGACCCATCAGCGTTGCCGCATGGTCATCTTCAGGCGGCTCTTCACCTCGTGTCCTCTCTGAACCTCCCAAGGGACAACAGTGGCTGCTGCCCTTCATTTCGAAACCACCTAATTCAGCCTGTTGCTGCTTCTGTGCTTTAGAGCATAGTTACTCACAGCAAAAAAGTGACCTCCCTCTTGCCGTTGGGGCTAGTAGTAGGGCCCCTGGGCGAGAAAACAAAGAATTCCTTCTGAAAGAGGATGTGCTTGTGTAAGTCTTGCTTTTATATAGTAATGTTGTTACCCCCGCAGAGGGAACTTGTGCATTTGATAAGCAACAGACACAAAAGTCTTGATGAAGAGGATGAGGAACCGCCCAGCGTTTAGCTAGTGTTTCTGTTCATTGTGTTCTGGACTTTCCAAATTGGACTGAGCGTCGTGATTGAAAAGATTGTCAGCACTATGTAAATGAGAGCAAGAAGTGAAAGTGCATCTCATGCAGATAATTTCTGTGTAGATAATTTGCCATAAAAATTTATATTGCAGTCCTTAAAACCTTCAGAGATTTATTCTGTCTAGGGAAAGGTGATTTATGTGGTATTAAAACACTTTTTATGTTCCAGTCCTTTAGATTTAATGTTTATTGCCTATAAAAATGAAATCTTCCTGTGGATATTTAAAAGTTTTGGTACTGTGTGAAATATATATTAAGCGTAAAAACCAAAATGCTTTGGAGATGCAGTAAATAAGTGATGGGGTGTTACACAGGTTCACTAACCTGGACATGTAGTGGGTAGGCACCCCCTTACTCCAACTCTGAGCCCATTTTGCAGATACCTTTCTGCTTTCGTGGGACATGTGGTAGAAGAGGCATGTGCTGCTGAAAGGTGGGAGGGATTTTGTCGTTCTTTTTGGTTGAATATTTACAGCGCTTTATACGACGTTTTTTTCGGCTGAACCTGTCCTGCTGTGTAGAGTCAGTATTAAAATACAGACTTGGGCTTGTTGCTTGCCCATTAAGCGCTGGATCAAAGCCCGACATGAGGAGGGTGCACAGCAGCAACGTGAAAGGGGGCATGGGCTTTTCTGCCATGCTCCTCTGTGCTGCTCCTGCCTGTGCTGATAGAGTGTAAGGGGTGAGGCAACACCATGCTCGCCAGGAAAGGTCTGCGCCGTGGGTCTCTTTGGGCCTGGCTTAGTGATTGTTTTTGGCATCTTTCTTGCCTGGATAGGCTCACGGGGCAGCTCTGCCTCTTGCAGAGTGCAAGTCCACGTCTGGCTGTGCTGGAGCGCAGTGTCGCTGCGTGGAAACGTGCAACGTGCCAAGTGTGCAAGAATAGGGAGACAAAGGCACAGGAATAAGTTGTGGGTAGTTGTTTGGTTTTCCTTACTCTGTGATGGTGCTGTGAAAATGTGAATGCTGTAACATGTATCGCTGGCTTGTTCACTCCAGTATTGTTTGTAGTTCCAGAGTTCATCCCACCACAAGCCCGTGTAAATTAAGCTCTTTAATGTCCTATACTGAACACCGACAGAGATAAGAATAAAGCCTGAGAGGTCCTTTGGAGATTTTCATTGGTAGCTGCAGAATAAGGTATATTGCTGCATGTGAAGCACAGGAATTGAAGACTGATTTGTAGTTACATAACTAACACAGCCGGAGACATTATGGGAAATGATTCTGGGGGCTTACAGATAATGCTTAATTTGCAGTCGTACATCAGATAGCATCCAGCAGTTCCTTTCCAAGTTATTTTCCTCTAATAAGAAGTCAATGTTGCCGTGCGTTCCCGGCCGCCTGTACTGGCCCGTTGGCGGCCACGTGGGCCGGCAGCGACGCAGCCTTTTCTCCCACCGCTCTGCGCCTCGGCCTCGCTCCCCATGTGGGAAAAGATGCAGCTCAGATGTTGCAACACGAGGCAGCCAAGTGAATGGCACCCGTTCAAGCAGGAACTTTGCTGAAACTTCCCAGGATTGGAACAGCCTGGGCCTTGGCACATGAAAGCCGAGGAAGCGGCCGAGAGTTGTAGCAATAATATTCCCGTGTGCAGGAGTGAACACGGCCTTTGGTACGGTGTCTTGGACAGAGCTGCCCTGTGCGCTGCTTAAATGGGTGTCCTCCAGGCTGGGGGGGGGTAAGCAACCCAAAAAACATGATAGAGAGCAAGAAAAATTCCCCGACAGGATAGTCTGCAATACAGACATTGAACTCAGTCTTTTTGTGGGTGCTGAAGTAATGCCTTCTGGAGAGAATTTGGAGTTTTTAGACTCTCCCTGATACCTCTGTTAAAGTTTACATCTATAGAGGCCTTTGTGTGGAAGAAATACCCGTTTATTTAATTTATCCTGTGTACTTTTCAGGGAGATATACTGCCAAAAATAATAATGTTGGTGGTCTGATAATCCCGCAGTCCTGTGGGACTTCATATTTGTACACCTGCTTCTTCTGTAATAAGCTCCATGGTTATATATACTTCTAAATACCAAGATGTTCTTCAGCAAGAACTTATTTTTTCACAATCACGTGGAATCTAAAATAAGGGAGTAAGAAAACCAGTCACGCATCCTAAAGCATGCAGCACATTGCATCATTTCAACAGAGGTGTTTCGCTTTGAGCTTTCATATGGTATCACCCCGGGCTTTACAGTGTTTCAAGGAATTTCTCTACAGAAATCTTTTCTAGCATTTGCACCAGAGTGTCCTGTGCTGTCATCTAAATAGCTGGAAATGAGGAGGCTGTAGATAAGGGATGGGGAGATACTTGGGGGCAGTGAATCTGGAAGGAAAGTGAGCAGCAGTGATCCAGCTATCTGTGGGTTGCCTGGGAAGTTTGCGGGGTGGACAACTGTGATAGCAACTTCACTGAAAACCTCTCACTTGCTTCTGTAGCTCATGTGTTGGAACGCTCTTTTTGATTTTACAAAGATGTGGTAGTAATTAAAAACATAATACAGGGAACAAATTGTTTATGAGGGCATGACCTGTGTTCCTGAAGGACCTGGGGGAACCTTGGACTTGGTTCTTCAGTCCCAACACCAAAGGCAGGAGGCAGCCAGACTGTGTGCACAACTAGTGCTCTTTAAGTTTTCATATAGGTTTTATTTTGCTATAGGACTGAAAATTACTGTATGGCTATGTACTGTATTCAAGATGCCTTGAAACAGTACAAATGAAAAGGTTTCTTGGTAAAGAGATCTCTTATATCTGGAGTATGTCCCAATCTCCTGGAATTTGCGGGAAGGAAGAAATCTGTATGGAAGATAACTGTGTCTGTTGAGTTTCTGTGTGTGCAGAGGGAACGAAGTAATCTGCTCCCTCAGCTTATAAAACCAACCTAATGAACAGACATTCAGCATTGATGGAGACAGCTGCATTCTTTAGTGAGGGATGGTAAACAGTCTTCACAATTGTTTTTGCTGCAAGAAATTGAAATTGTATCTGATAGCCAAAATTAAGGACTTTTCAGTGCCAGTGTATCATAGCAGGGTTGACAGTGCCACTGCAGCTAAATCTGTTGTTTTCATAGCAAACCTCCTTTCAGTGTGATTAGTCACAGTGAATAGCGGTGGAATTATATAAATTATCACTTAAGCTGTTTTAGCAGTTAAAAAGGTATTTATTTTTGCTGCACCTCATACTTCGGTTGCATTCATGGAACAAGCAGACAAAGGCTGTCCCGAGTTCAGTGTTCAGCCTCGTACACGTGCATTTTGCTGCTCTAGATACTAGAAAATATCAAGTTTTTAATAGTTAAAAAAAATACTTTGTGTGCTTCAGTTAATATGAAAGTATACCCAAGATTTGTAGAAGACCCTTACAACAGTTCCTTGTATTATGGTTAATAATAATGTTAAGCAATGTTACCAGAAATGCCAAAAAAAAAAAAAAAAAAAAAAAAAAAAAAAAAAAAAAAAAAAAAAAAAAAAAAAAAAAAAAAGAGAGAGAGAAGAGGGTGGGACGAGCCACATTAAAACTATTGCACAGAGCAGAGTGCATGTGCTTCTAAGTTAGCTTGCACCAATTTTAATACAAGGCAGGGATTTTTTTGTTATATACTGTTACGTATCTGTCACCCCAGAGCCAGCCTCCTTGTGACTGTACATCAGCTAATTTTGTTTCATGAGTCAATTCTGCTATTTTCCTTTTCATGCCACAGAAAATGGGCTTAACTCGGTACTGCAATATGTTGTTGGGAAACACCTAGCTAGAAACGGCGCTCTGCATTCCAACGCCTCCACGTTTCGATTCGATGTGAAGTGGGATGCTCATGCTGAACCATAATGGTCTGGATAAAATATTGAAAGCAATAAACATTTACTGAGCAGCTTCAGAATCTGGGAATCTGTTTCATCGTCCAAAATATGAAATGCTTCCTAGCAGCATTAAATGCCAGACGTACGTTTTAAAGTTTCCAAGGAAATGTGTTCTCAGACAACGCTGACTCATTATTTGGGATTGAGATCTGAAAGAATACTAAGAGGTCTAAATAGGATTTTAGTAGTAGCTAAAAACTAAATGTTGCTTTTTTCGTTTCCTATTGTTGTCTGTATGTTATTTTTTTAAATCCACTGATTGCATTAACAGTCAGCTTGACAAGTATGCTGTATTTTTCCCATCATGGGAAAATGTATAAACCTTACAGCTTGCCCAGAAAGTCAACAAACTCAAACCAAGGGAGGAAACAAGTTAGTGAGGAGTCAAGGACCCTTTTCTGCAAACAGTCTGCCAAATACTCTTCCTGCTTAAATCGTTTATCAAACAACAATATCATCTGCCAGTAATTTTCTTCTGATCTTGTTTTTGTTACTACTTGTTTCCTAATTCAAGTTCCCCATACAGCTTCCTCTGCAAAATGCTGCAGTCATTGTCCTGTATCTGATGTTAGGCTGGGTTTATGCAGTTGTTGAAGTCGTGAAATCAGACATACGACTTTCTCGTAAGGGGGGAAAAAAGTATTTGTGCAGGCTCATACCAGCCTGTAAATGTGGGTTTTGATCAGAAGGAGGAGGGTCGGGAAAAAGTATTCAAGTCAGTAGAGTGGGGTATCTGCATAAAATTTTCAAGATGTATTTTATAGATTTTCTCTAGTGTGCAAATCTGCTATGAAGGTTTTTAAACCAATAAAAAACAACCCTGGGTTAGGAATAGCTCTATTGTTCCAAACCATATTTGTAATATGTGTGGTGGGATAGTGTATTCCTATAGTATACACCTTGTGCAACACCCAGACTGTGAGAAGGGAGGTTGGTGCTACGTTAGCTCAAGTCTATTGTAATTTTCTCCCACCCTTCAAGGAATTACTTTGTTGGAATGTTGTTACAGAAATATTTTTTTAGGTTGGTTTTGTCTCATGTTTATTTACATTTTTGTTGGTAAATATTTTATTGCCAGATGTTAGGAAATGGCTTAATAAAATAGCTTTCAGATTGGTGATTGCATATGGAGCCTAGAAGATTACTGTGGGAGTGCTGTGATGGACTTCAGGGCAGACAGTTGGTCTGTTTTTAATCATTAGCCATGTTAAAAATCTTCTCAAAATAAATTGCCTGTGTCATCAAAGGAAAAATAATGATGAATTTCTGTGTTCTGAATGACATTTAGTGAAGTGGGGATTTGGATGAAGTTAAATAAAATGTCAGCAAATGAGGAGTTTGTTTTCAGTTAGAATAAAAACAAAAAAAAATGATTTTTTTTGTGTGTGTAAGGAGTCCTGAGAACTCCGAACTCCCACCGAAACGAGATTGCGTGTGTATATGTACTATTGATTTATTGGTGACAACCTTTATAGCAAGTAATAAATCCCCATCTGTGTTAGAGTATGTGTCTCGCTTAAAATACGTGGTCATGCTTCATTTATTAGCAAACCTTAGGTTGCAAGGAGGAGTAACCAGATACTTAAATGATGTAACGGAGCCTAGTTAAAGGGTTGCACTTTTTTTGTTGTTATTAAAACCGCTCTTCTAGGACCACGTTTTGCTTTGACCAGTGGTCAGAAGAATTGTGCAGTGCAATTCCTGAGGCTGGTCTGAGTGGTGAGCGAGGCATTAGCCCAAGCTCCTCAGGGTGTGTGATTACAAAATGGCAGCCCAGCGGTCCCTCCTCACAAAGCCCAGGGGCTGCTGCGCTGGGTGCCTGAAACAAATAGCGAGGGCAGCGCATTAAGGACCTCATAATTACTCAACAGTTAACTTTTTTCCCCTTTTTAAGAGCCAAAAGCTCTTGTGAAAAGGGCCGGGTGCCCCGTTGGGGCAGCTGGGGCGCTGCGGTGTGGCCGTGGTGGTGGCGCTGCCCACGTGGCTGTTCTGTGTCATGGCGGGGCCTGCCCTGCGGCTCCGTCACCGAGCGAGATAGGTGGTCAGGCAGATGCTTCTGGCGCCGTGTCTTGCCTAGGCCAAGCCTTATCAAACCAGAGTAGGTTTTCTTTGGATCCTTGTGATTTATTTTTTTTGGCAGGAGAAAACGTAGCTTGATTACTTTCTTTTACTTCCCCACATGCACCCTGTAGTTGCTGCAAGAGCAACAAGCAATAAGCAAAGGCCTTTTTTGGTTATTTTTTTTTTCAAAGGAATTAACCAGGGTGTACATGATTAACTAATTTTGTGGTGTGGAAAGCCACCACCTGTATGGGGCCTACAATGGTATGGAAAGTCCAGGGTGATTCCTGGCACGTGGCCTGGAGAAGCCGAGCCCTGAACAGCTCACTCCACATGCCTCCAAACACTGATCCTGAGAGAAGCGGAACGTATTTTGAAGCTCTCTGCAGAGCGTGAAGAAGCTGATGAAGTTGGTTCGCTGAAAGCCTGAATTGCCAGACATTAAAAGAAAAGTGCGAGGTGCTTTTGGTGAGACAGTGGAAAGTGGTGGGATCATAGCGTCGCGTGGAACCCAGCGAGAAGAGCGGGCTTGGGTGTTCATGGAGCAGCCGTTGCGAGGGGGTCCCTGTGGCGCCTTTCTGCTGCCTCCTGGACAGCCTCACGCTCCAAAAACAACCATTGAGCCCATGGTGGCAGCGTCGAGGGGAGCTGTATGTGCCCACGGGTGACGTGAGCTGGAAGCAGAGCTGGTGGGAAGGGAGACAGGTGATGGCCAGTGTGGGGTAGAGGATGGCGATATCTCCTTCCACAGGCTTGTCAGTAATGCCTCTACCTTCCAGCCATCCGTTTTGGCATAGACAAAGTGACATGCAGCAAGTTGTGTTGGCCAAGGCTTTGGCAGCCTTTTCTCCTACTAGTGCGTTTATTACTGGTTTAAATTTAAATCCATTTATGCAGCTGCCTCGCTCTGACAGTAACTCCTTGTGAGAAGCCAGTACTAGCTTTACTCCCTTGCAAGATCTTTTGATAGACTTTCCCTGCATTTGTGGTGGTGATGGGTGTTCTTGTGAACAGACAAAGCCACAATTAACTCTTTTAAAAAAAGAAAAACATTAAAAAAAAAAAAAAAAAAAAAAAAAAAAAAAAAAAAAAAAAGCCTGATGCTTAACATATCTTACTGCTATCTACATTGTCACCTCTGTTTTTATTCTCTGCTTGCTTTAAGCCACAGGCACCACACAAGTTGACTCACTGTCCAAAAGTATTGCAGAGAGTACAAAATCTATTCCAGTTAAAGCTCGCTTAAAAACCTACCTAGGGTCAAATTACTGTAGTACACGGAAATAAAAAGCGTTTATAGACGCTTCCTAACTAATTCCCTTTGTGAAAGGTAGTTGCATCAGTTTGCTGAATGGCAAAATACTCGTTAGGAAACATGTTTTGTTTAATGCTGATGACTTTGTTTTCCCTCCCCTTGGGGAGTGCAACGTGCAGCTGTCCTGTTCTTCAACACTTTGTTCGCCCCTTGGAGCTGGTTTGGAAGGCAGGAGCCCAGCGTTGCACTCTTGCCGTGCTCTGCGTCCTTCTTTTTGGTTGTTGGTTAATGGGGGGCTTTTTGGAGGTGTGTGTGAACTCATCCTGCAGAAAAGAAACCTATTTCACAGTTTTAGTGCATCTTCCCCTTTTTAAGCACTCTAAAAACGGAATTTGTGCTTTTTTTAAAAAAAAAAATTAATATGCATGAGTGCAGATACATTAATAGAAAATACGAATTTCCAAACGTCAGCTTTGTGGTTACTTCCCTAGTACTAATCTAGAGCTCCATCAAGCGAGCGTGGCTCTTGGCTCCTACAGAGAAGCACCTCAAGATCACGCGACATTTAGCCGTTTCTGCAGTGTTTCTGTAATAACTGTGCAGCTTTCTGAGCAGGTGAGAACTTGGAGGTTTTAGATACAGAAGGGCTCATCACCAAAGTGTCAGATAGCGAAATGTAAAGTTTCCTTAAAAGAAGTGTGATGTGGGTATGCAGGTTTATGCCAGGCACTGGAATGTTGGTGTCGTCGCTGCACAGAGGAATTTTCCTTCTTGCTTCCTTTAATAGGAAATGTAAAAATCACAAAAAGTTGCATTGAGTGATTCGATAGATCTGACGTGCAGTCGTGATAGAAGGAGGAAATAAAAAAGAAACAGACTGCTGAAGACTCCTTTCAGTAGCAGATAGTGTAGTTGAGCAACTGATTAAAATGATGATAAAAGGAAATACCTAATAGATACGAGATTTCAGTGGAAATGATTGCTAGTATATTTTACTGGTAGAAAATCTCTGATATAGCTGTGACTTGTCTCTACATAGCGAATGTATCCGTATAATATGCAGAAGGAGGTGTATGATGAAAATATACTGTTTATGATGAAAATATACTGTTAACATCTGCAACATTTAGGCTTTTGAAGGCATTCCCTGTGCTCAGTACACCTTGCTTCTCTGTCTGAAAGAACTCGTGAGCAGAAAGTAAGTCTGAGTTACAGGTTTGATACCTGCTCCCTGCCATGTACCAAGAGAGGTAAATGCAGTTCAGGGTAAGCGTTTGGAAATGTCCAGATAACAAAATTCGGGAATAGAGTTCCAGCATGGTGCTCGTAGGCGATTACCACAGCTTTTGTAGCTTTATGTGGGATAAGTGAATCCTAGTTCTAAGCAGAAGTAGAATATTAGTTACAACAGATTATGGGATGATTTGGGGGAATCAGGATGCAGAAATACCTTAGTTCTCCTTAGTCCTCCTAGATAGGCGTTTTCTCTCTATCCTTTCCCCTGTTGTCCCTTCTCCTCTCAGAGTGTAACACCTTGTTCTTGCCTCTGACTTTGCTTCCCTTCAGGTGAATTCTTTTTTTTTTTTCAGCCTGTTGCACATCTGGAGATGAGGGGCAAGAAAAGCAATGAGCAGGGGAGGTGCGAGTAGATCCTTGTCACTGATGTTCTCTCTGCTTATGTATATTCTTGCTTTTTCCTTGCTGGGGTCCGGGTTGCAGGGGGGACAACAGAGAACTTCACAAACTTAAAATGGCCGCTTCCCGACATCCCGCAGGGAACTGGTTGGGATAGCCCAAGGGTGCCTGGAAATCTGCAGTAGCGGGATTCAAGGAAGACACGTTTGCTTTGAGCTGATGGTGGTTGCAGTCGAGGGCAGACTGATCCCTTAGTTTAATTTTTTTTTTTGTGTGTGTGTGTGTGTATACAGCATGAAAGAAACCTTTTAACATTTGCTTTTGAGGATTGCTTTTAATAACTCCTCTGCTTAAGAGCATAAGACTTTCTTGTCTCCGCTCTTCCCACTGCCTCCCTCCCACTCCAGTAAATTTCTTGAAATGGGTCAAAGCAGAAATTTTGGAGTCTTACAGTCATGGCGAGCAATGTGAGCTTCCCAAATTGCTTGTTCAGCCTGCCCAGAATTGATGGGATTTGGGGGCAAAGGGAAAGAAGCAAGCAGGATAAGTCCTGCTTGTTCTCACTTCTGGTTCCAAAACATGTTCCAAGTCCTGACTCACTTTGTGCCCAGACAATTGGAAAATTAATATTCCTGGCCAGGAAGTTTGTTACCACTTTTGAATCCTTGGAGCTCACGATCATAGGCTCTGAACCCTGGAGCCAGGTCACCACCGCACACCTTTGAGCCTTGGCCCATGTTAGCTTTTCATTGAACCTTTTGGATTTCCAAGATGCTGAGACTTCTGTTGCTCTGTAACAGTGCCTCGAAGCCCTTCTGTCTACACGGTCTCCTTTCACTTTGTGGCTCCTTAAGGACAATATTCGGGAAGAGTCTGGCCCTTTTTGCCTTTTGCCTAAATCAGGACTCTCAAACTTGCAGGATCCTTTTGATAAGTGCTTGCTTAAAAAAAAAAAAAGCATTGGCTGTTTGAATTTTTCCAATATTTTTGATCTCTTTTGAGATGAAGACCTGTATTATGAAAAACCTTCCATTTGTGCTTGTTGGTTGTAATCCTGTAACTGCATTTATGTTTAAATAGACCTGTTGTGTTTATGGTTCAAATCAGGTAAGGGAGAACAGCCTAGTAATTTTCAAATGGTTTTGGTCTTGGGATCGTCAGCCATGGCATAGCTTATAGCCTTAATATGTAATGTATATATAGTGTAATATATAGAGGGCTTGGTGTTTTATTGTTTAGCTGTTGGAAGTGCATCTAGCTGTGCTTGTTCATAAACACTAGACCTTGAGCTTCAGGGCTTCAGTGCTCTGTATTGCCTGTGCACAGGGTCAAACCATCCCAGCTGCATGCTTGCATTTTCCCCCGCCTCTGTCTTTACCTGCAAAAATGTTTTGGGGTGAGAAATGTCCCAGAGGAGTTTGGAAAGGAGCAGGAAGGAGTTGGTGTGGAGTGTCCTGGAGTGCAGGTATCGATGAAGCAATCAGGGCAAGAAGGACATTCTTGCACCCGCTTCATTTGCCACCTGCCCCTTCTGTTCATCAGGGCACAAAATAGGATCTCTGCTTGAATCGCTTCTTTTTCTTTCTTGTGTCTAAACTTGGAAGGAAAGGTCTTTAAAACTGGAAAAGTAGATTTTTAAGGCTCTGTAACAGACAGCAAGCATTTGATTCTTCGTTCTGCTGAAATTCCCTCTTATTTCATGATTTGTTTTTCTTTGCTTTGCTTTAAATGTGTGCTTCCTTTTTAAATATAGTTCTCCAAGTTGCCGGCCGTACCAGATTGTTTATATTTTTTAAAAGCCTTCTGCTTAGCCGTTATATTGCTCTTTATAGTACTGCTTAACCACATTGGTTTCTGTTGCTCTTTTTTCTTGCATAAACTTAGCTGGGATGAATTTCAAATGTGGTTTATCCAACTGTTAAGTATTTCCCACTTTTCTGCAATAGATTTCACATATGTTACAGAATTCCAAACCAAGATCTGGTGGACATATTGCCCTATTTTTTTCCTTAAAGTCAAAAATACCATTTTTTAAGCATTACAGTGACAATATTTAGGTCACTGGCTCCAGCATGCTGCGTAGCCTAGAATCCATTTGTCATATTTAGCTCGTTTCTGAGGATTAAGATAACTACGGTCCATGTATTTATGAGGGAAAAAAAACAAAAAACTTTCCGTATCTCTTAAATGTGTGGTGATGAAGAAGGGGGGAAAATGGACCTTTTTTAAGTGGGAAACTGCAGAAGGAATCTTTTTTTTCCCTGTCATTCTTGCAGAGGTCAGATTTGGTGTCTCGTAAACCTCGTACATGCCCAACCTGGCACAGAAGCAGTTGAAAGTTGCAGCATTTACTCTTGCAAAAATGTAACTAACTGTTGGAACTAGAGTTTACTCACTGATTATCAGGAAAGAGGTTCTAGGACTGAGACATTTATGGGCATATTATATATGATACATGATTCCAAAGGTAGTCAGGTAAAAATAGACCTGGTTTAAATTTGTTAGAGCTCTGTAACCTGTGTTGGATTTGTGGACTCTGGGGAGGTGGCCGTGCCACTGCCAGCGGCAGTGTTAACGTTGGGTTGAAGCCATAAAAGCTTTTGAGGAAAAAATGGTGATATTTTGGCTTCAAGATGAAATTAGAATGGTTGTACACTTCATTTAATGGCTTTCAGAAGGTTTGGCGTCAGGATTGCACTGCACTGCGTTTGCAGGAGGTGCCTTGCGTTGCTTTGTAACCCAGCCCTTCCCTTATTCTCAACCAGCTGATGTAGACCTAAGCATATTTTTATTTCTGTGATGACTAAGTCTCTAACTCTAGTTGCTTTTTTTTTTTTTTTTTCCTTAACAGAGAGAGCTTGATACCACAGCAACAATATTGGCTAACCGGCAAGATGAAAGTGAGCAGTCTAGGAAAAAACTTATTGAGCAAAGTCGCGAGTTCAAGAAAAACACTCCAGAGGTGAGGAGAAAAGCTCTTTCAGTCTTTTGAGTTTCTTGAAATAGTATATGCTACTAGGCCCATTTAAGGTTGTCCTTAATGGTTTGTTTCCTTGATTTTTTGCACGCACTGCTACGTCCACCATCTTAACCACAACTGCTTATCTTTGGCTTCCCTCCTCAGAAAGCTTTGCATTCTGTAATTAATAAAATATGAGCTGTCTGTTTTGGAGGAGGTATGAACGTTAGACTTCAAAGAGGTTGATCTAAATTTCATAATAATCTAAAACCTGGAGAACTGCAAAGGAATTTTGTTTAGTAATCCACATGCTCTTACTACTTGCACGTAAGAACTGACATTTCACTGCCTAAATAAATATATCAAGGGCATAACTTCAAAAATGTCCTCTTTTTTTCCTCACCAAAAATCAAATTAAGTTTTTCCTGTTGATTCTGCTGCTAATGCAACAAGGTCAGTGCTGAGCGCTTTTGAAATCTCCCCTCAGAGGATGAGCCTCACGTGCTACCAGGTGGCATGTGCAAGGTGTCAGAACCAATGCTAGTCAAGCTCCAGAAGGGTGCATTTCGCATGTAAGAAGCTGAAAATATTTTAACATTTAAATATTTTAAAGCTCATGATCGGATATGGAGTATATCTGTCTCTGTGCATGCATGCCTAATTATTTAGAAAATAAATACAAACACATTTTTATTAACTGTAATGAATACCCAGCAATGCTTTTTTCCCCTTTTTTCCCCTCCATACTTCTTTTCCCCTGGTGGTTGCCAGCAATCTGTTCATCTAGGAATGTTCTGTGGTTTCCAAGCCCCTTCCAGATAAGTGATACGCAAGTATCATTTCCTTCCAAGTATCTTCCTGGGAGAGAAGCAGTAGGCAGCTTTCCTGCCCCTTATTGCTGCTTCTCAAGTAGCAGATGCTACTCTGCTTCCTGTTGGAGCAGCAGGAGAGATGCTGGCCAAAGTGGGACTGTTTAACTGGTGCCCGAGGAGGCGCCCTGGGACAGACGTCAGTTCTGTTGGTTTGAAGACAAGACACTTTGGGCATGCAGCACCTTGTAAAGCACAGGAGCAGCTTGAAAATAAAGGCCGAAAAGAAAAGGGAGAGCAAATGTAGCAGCTTTAAGAGGGTGAGGAATTGATGCCTGTGGCAGAAGAAAGCAAACCATGGGGAGAGAGACAAGTAAAAGCGCCCAGAGGGTGAAGAAAATTGTATACAATGCAAGAAGTAAATACATTCCTGGAGAAACATTTTCAAATTGCTTTTTAGAAACTTAAGTTCATCCTGAAAAACTCATTTGAGTTTTTTTCCTCCTTTTCCATAAGGAAAACAATGGGCTCTTCAGAATGCAAAATGTAACGGCGTGCTCCCAGCTGATAGCATATTTACAGATTTGTTTCAGGATGACTTTTTTACTTCATGGCAACTTTTAGGGAGCAGAATGTTGCTGGGGAAAAAATAAATTTCTAATTGCACTGTGAGAGAACCTTGGTATACTCGGTGGGAGTTGATGCACAGAAGCAAATTATTTATTCTGTGTAGTTCCGTTAACAGATACAGTAGGAAAACAGTGTGTAATTTGTTTTCTCCAGTAAAAAGCAAGCTGGGGAAATAAGTGAATGACCGCCACTGTTAGATCACTTGTGGTTAGGTTTAAAATACAGTTGTGAAGGTTTCCATACAATATTTTAGAAGAGAATAGAGATTTTTCTATTCAGAGTCTAAGTCCAGAGCAATGACTCAGAACCCGCTTGGACGCAGCCCTGTGCCACGTGCTCTAGGTGACCCTGCATGAGCAGGGGGGTTGGACTCGATGACCTCTGAGGTCCCTTCCAACCTTCGGCATTCTATGATTCTATGAATATCTCTAACATTTAGGGAAATTTGGACCTGTTCTAAATACTGCAGCTTGCTCTTGGCCCAAGACTGCTGCAAAATCCTTTATAAGCTGGCATGGACTTTTGGTACTCTTTCTCCCTTTCTATTTTTTCTCCCTCTTTCCTCTTCTTGCTGGGATGCACTTTCTGCCACTCTGTTCCTGATCAGCAACACAAACAAATTCCTCTCCTTTCCTGCCACAGTACTTTTTGGGGCAGAATTTAAAATTTAAAATGGGATCAGAAAAAAATCAGAAGAGAGTATCTTAACAGTAAGAACCACCAGCAGCAACAGACTCAATACACAGCTGTTGCTCCCAGAGGAAATAGCTCAGACATGCAAGATCTGATAGGGCCACCCTGTCTTGTCTGAGGTGATGGGTGCAGTAGAAGTGGGTGTGAATAAAACCCAAGTACCACCAGAATAAGTGGGACAGCATCACACGGTACCTGCTGGAAAACTTCTCTAGTGTTTGTCTTTACGCAGGTGCTAAAGATCATGCACCTCTGTGTTTGTCTTCAGTTGTTTTTGCTCCCTTAAATAGAAAGGGAAGTTTCTTCCTCTGAAGGACGGGAGAAGATTAGAAGACAGGACTGCAACTTTCCAAAGCTGCAGAATTGTCTGAGTGCCTAACCAGTATGGTGAAAAATGTCCTGACGTGGACATGTAACATCCTTGTGAGCAGTGGCACTTCCAAACCTATCCATTTCTGTTCCTAATACCTCAGACGCGCTTGCCTGTAATAGAAAATGAGCTTGCCTGCAGAATCCCTATGCAGAGAAAGAAGTAATCCGGTGCACGGGCTAGTCTAAATCTCTGAACTGAAGGAGCATCCCTTTTGGCATAGGACCCAGATGGAGTTGCTAAATGGAATGATAGGTCTCTCAAATCTGCTTTTCGGGGTGTTTCTGGTTCTGCGCGTGTTGCTGCCGGTGCCGCAGCAGCCTCGACTGTGAGGGCATCTCCTGTCTCAGCTCTGTTCCCTCCTCCTAAATCAGGAGACGAGTGTCCATTGCCTTCAGTTTCCTCTGCGGCTGTCGGGGATGTCCTTGGACTTTCCTGATGGCTGCTATCAGCAATCTGGTGGCCAGCAGTAAAAAGAGAGTCTGGAAAAGCACGGGGAAACGGAGGATATTTATGCTTTTGTTTCTGAAGACCAATTTTAAAAGCTGTGACGGATCTATTTGGGTCATTTCTGCTCTCTTTGCAAATTGTCAACTTGCTGGAAAAGATACAGGAATATTTTCCTGGTTATAGAGGTGCCTACTAGGGACTTGATACTTAAATATTAGAATAGTGTTTTTGATTTGGCATGCTGGAGACAAACCTTGAAAGAAATGTCTTTTAAGTAGGGAATTTGGGGAATGGAGACTTAGTATTGGTTTTAAAACAGGAGCTTTTAAAGAAAGATTTTAAAAAATTCCTGCTACTCCATAAATACTCTTTACTCCCTCATAGCTTTTAGTAGGTCCTATCAGACCTGCTTCTTAGAAGTGAATTTGAGATATTTTCATTTTCAAATTGTTTTATCCTTAGACAGCTCTTGAGGAAGGATAACAGCTAGTCAGGAGATCCATTGAAACTTGGATTTTACTTGGCTGCTATTTGGAGGCCATTGCAAAATATTCCGTGTGAATTGCCACCCTGCATGACAGTATTTTGTTATAGTAATAACTTTGAAAAAATCCAGAATATTGTAGGAAATGAGACTAATACAGCTTTCTCTCCAGTAGAATATTTTCTGTATATTTTTTACTTTGAAATTCTTGATCTCATTCTTGATATTCTCATACGCTGCTGGTTCTGGCATGTGTAAACAAGAAATATTGGAGTGAGCATCTTTGAGTGCTGTTTTATTTTTCATTTTGTAATTCTGATTGCACAAACTATTAATTTTGGGCGCAAAGCAAAGATACTTCCCAATGCTGATAATTTTCCCAGAAATTCTGGTCTAGTAACAGCTTTTGTCTGTCTACTTCTTTCTATTTTAGACATTGAAAAGTTTATCTACTGCTTCAGTCAGCATGTGCGTTTTAAGCTCATTCACAACAGCAATGAAAAATATCAAAACATCCAAACAACTGAGTAAGCCCAGACCTTGCCAATAAGTGTGAATTGTTAAGTGCCTCTGGGTTGGAGAGGACAATATTTAGCCTGGTTTAAGCTATCAGTCTCCACTACTTTTCTTCTATCTTTCTATTTTGAAATGTGTGGAAGAGAATATAGGCTTTACATGTCTGAAAGACTAATTTTTTTTTTAATGAGTCATTTGAATAAAATAATCCAACATTAAAATTATGTTGTAACTTAGTAAAGGAAATGAGCACACCTCTTAAGTCAAGGCCCCCCTCTTTTTTTTTTCTTAATATAAAATTCTTTAATTCTTACTCTCCAGCAGTTCTGGATCGTCCTGTTGAATTGCTCAGCCTCTACAGCAAAAGATAATCAACTCAAGGTCTAAAAAAAAGAATTGGCTCTTAAGTGAGCTAGTTGAGTTAGTTATTGGATGTCTGTTGGGTAGTGACTTGTAGGCTGCTCCAGACACGGCTCTGCAGCTATCTCTGGTCAATGAAAATAATAATGTGCCCAGAAAAAGGAGTGAAAACGCACAGCTGAGATTGGATATCGTAGATTCTCATGGCCTCTGTGTGCATAGGGGTGACTATTGATTTGCTGCCATCTAGAGCTGGGTTGTTCTGCTCCTGCTTTTTCATTTCCCGAATGCACCAGAGGCTGCAGGTGCCGGGTGCCAGCATGGGCTTCCTTCCCTTACCTGGCCGCTCGGAGCTTTTTTGCTTTTTCTTTAGTTTGGGTCCCAAATATGGATGAAGTTAATCATCCATATTACTATGTAATATGTAAATCTACCTAAGTTATTTAAAAGTTAACTGGTGCAGTATGGAACTAAAAAGAGTTAACATGATTTGTGACTAGCAGATGTCCAGGGCATGGTGTAAAGCAAAAGGAAATGCGTTTCTGTGTCCTCCCGGACTTTGTCACTTAGAGTATTGAGAGGAAAAAGACGAGGACAAGAGATGCAGCTGAAGTTCTCCCTTTATGTTTTTCTCTCTCCTCTCTAGTCTGTTTTACTGTGACTTTGAAAAGGGGAATTTATGAGTTTTGGTAACAAGAAAGGCATTTGCAGATAAGAGTTTGTTCAAAAAGAGGTTATTTTGTTAATTTTGCCATACTGAAAATTACATTTTAGTTATTTCATAAATTCTATTAAATTCTCTTTAGTATTAAGCTGCCTAATATATTTAAAATCTCAGTAGATTATTAAAATCATGAGTTACTCTCTGTATTTTTTTAAAACATAACAATTTCTTTCTCTCAAAATCAAAACTGTGACTTACAATGCAGGTTTGAAACTAATCCAAATACCAGTGCTTTAGCAGCGCAGTATCTAGTTGCCATGCCCTTCTTTTTTTTTTTTTTTTTTTTTNTTTTTTTTTTTTTTTATTGGATATTACCATTTTCTGAAGAGGTTCAGTTTGCAGTAGAGATGACGTTTGTGGTTATTTGTCCTCCCTGGGCCTATTTTTACAAAAGTTCATGACAGAGTATTTTATTCTAACTTTTTGCAGTAAACTACTGTAATCAAGCTCCATGTTTTAAAATGCTGTCTAAAAACTAGCTGTATGAAGTCATTCAGTTCCTATCTAACCTTATCCCGGAGGTTCCTTATTCAACAGCCCTTAGTAATTTTGTTGTCATTACTTAACGTGTACTGGGCTTTTGTATATCCTAATTCTTAATGGGAAAAACATCAGTGTTTCTGACATACTTTTCCATGTTACCATCTCTTGCTGCCTCTTGACTTTATTGGAAGTGAGGGGACTGTCATTTGTAAGTCTTTTTTTTTACAACATGTGCCTTTCAAAAACCTCTCTTTAAAACTGTATTTATATATGTTATTTTATTGAAGAGTTAAATCTACTCAAGAAGGAGATACCAACCAAATGGACAAGAGTGGGCCAAGAAATTAATTGTTCTAAAGTCGCAGGCTCTTAATAATTTCTATTTGTTCTGTTTAAGCATTTTTTTATGCTTAAACATGCTTGACAGGTAAAGAATGCATTTTTCTTCTAGCAGCTTCAGTTGCAGGTAATAGATTTCAGTAATGTCAAGAGGGCTGTATTTTCCATTACAGTAAAGAGGAAGAGTGGATTTTTTTTTTCTTTTTAACCTTTTAGTATTGCTAGGGTTTAAAAAGGAAAAAACTTGTAAGCAAATATTTACAGATTAGCTGCTGCTTTAGACGTTTGAATGGATTAGGATGAATGAGTATGAATTTCTGCTGTCATTAAGAATGAATTTAGATTTTTTTTTTCTGCTTTGCCTTTTATCTCCTGTTGCTTGGTGATCCGTTTGGATGGTGGCCAGAAGGAGCGACCAGGTTAGGAGGTTTGGGGAACATGGGGTTGAGAGGGGGACATTGGCAAGGTCAGAGCTTGAAGGTGAAGGAAAAAATCCCTGCATCTCACAGGGCATTTGTCATCCTTCCTCCTGAGGAAGGGGTGTAGTTTAAAGAAACGTGCATTAAGAAGGGTAATGTGATGAAATGAGTGCATCGCTAAGTGTCTTTGTCACTTTTAAGGGAAAAGATTTGGATTCACTTAGTTAAAATAGTTGAGATTTTTCTCACTGCTGTGCTGACGATTAACAGCCATTCTTATGCTCCGTGTTATGCTATTTATAAAGGTAAGTGTGGAACTGGGAATGTGTATATAGATCACACAAAAATAAGGCTGAAAAGTCTTATTTTGAGTGAGTTTGCAGTTCAGTTCCTGAATTTGCTTTGAGCCATTTAAATATTCGTTTGACTTTTTTCAAGACTAAACATACAAAAATAGCAGGCGAGCACGGTGCCTGTCCTTCCTTCCTTGGCATGTTTACAAGGAATGATTAAACCTCTTCAATTAGTCCTTTTCCCTCTTCCCTTTGTGAACAAATATGCTGTAAATCTCCTCCAGTTCATCCCCTGGACCACCTCAAAGCCATTCAGGTGTAATTAAAGGAACATGTTGTTCTCATTAAAATTATTATGTTGTCAGGAATAACTCCTTTAATAACAGTTGCCTGTTGCAGGAGATTCTTTTCATTGTTCTGACAATGGACAAGTGAAAAGTTGAATCTACTTGAAATGAGAGCAGAAACAATTAATAAGGTAAGGGAAAACGCTCTCAAGCAACACGACTAGGTTACAGATTATAGGTGTAAGCTTTTTCTATTAAAAATAGAGTCATCTAATAAACCTGCTGTAGACTTGCTCTCTTATGGTCAGGTTTGGATGACCGTTGTGGGGGCGAAGGATTAGGAGGAGAAATGTTTGTAATATGCTGTTAAAATGATTTTGCATGCACAAATTCTAAGTATGTTTTGTGCGCTTAACAACAAGAAAAAAAAAGGCTTCTTGGTAACTGTTTTTAAGTGAAGTAAATGACATATGAGAATAAGAGCAGTTGAGAATCATTTTTATTTTAGAATTCTTTTTGCATTAACACATCTGCAGTGTTGATGAATATATGGAAAAATAAAATTGTGCTTCTATCCTGCCATGTCTCCAATGTGACAATAAATCAACTTTTTTTTCCCTTTTAAAATGTCTAGCCTTGTAATTTATGTTTGCATAACCCATTACTAAATTCATAGTAGGTGTTTTAGTTGGCAGGCACAATTCCAGGGATTCAGTGAACCTATTTTAATGCTGAGCTTTTGTTACTGTTCATAATTATGTGTAGAAATATATATATTTTTTCTTCATTTTAAAAACTAGTTTGTTTTAGTTCTCAATCTCGCCTTAGTTCCTAAATAGAAATTGTGTTTTAAATCTGTGGGAGAATTAGCATGTTTTAGACTTTAAAAATAAATGGTTATACTGTTGTTTTTCCATTTAGAAGAAAAAGTAATCAAAAAGTACCAAAAAAGTAAAGTTCTGATTTATCCCTGTGGCCATTGTTAATTTTTTGAAGATTTTTTTATAACCAAGTTTAAATATTTAGACTAGTATCAAGACAGTATGCAAATAAAAGAAGTTTTATTAATAACCATTATCTGGACTCTGTTAATAAATGTGTATGACTCACATACGAATAAACCCACCCAATAAATATAAAAGCCATACAAAACCCTTTACATTTTTAATGGACTTGCAGATGGAATAATTCAATGCGACTGTCGTTAGTGAGATTCCAGCTTCTCTGTTTCTCATCCACTTGAAAGCTTTCATGTGAAATACATTGCTACCATTCAGGCTTCCACCTTGTCTGTGTTTAAAAAGCATAAAGTTGTGGTTTCACAATTTTTAAAGCACTAATACTTATTTATGACTGTATTTCTGCTTGTTTATGACTGCGGAGGTGATTATGTATTGAATATATAGGGACTTTTTTTATTTTCCTTTTTGGAAAGTTATTCTTGGAAGCTGCATGCTAGACTCGTACTTAGCCGTGAAGATAGGACTGAGGTTTTGGGGGAATGCTACCACGCGCAGCTTGGAAGTGTGCAAGTAAACCTAATATTCCTACATTTGCTGCCTGGTTTGTACCTGACTTGTGACCCTTGTAATCTGCCTTGCAAGTTAGTTACGTGCTCAAGCTTTGCTGGTCTCGTGTGCTTGCCTTAACACAGAAGCTGCATCCAGCTAGTTCATGATTATAGCTCTGAAGATGAAAGTTTTTAAGAGCAAGCTCGAACATATGAACTTCTGATTAAAATAGACTTTGTATTTCTGTTTTTCTCCTGATTCTGTGCAGCGTGTTGTGAGCAATGAGATTATCACCTGCTTGCTTCAGTTCTTCTGCAAACAAACAGAAAAATACCGTGTTGTTTAAATAGACTAATGTGGCGGTAGCATCATCCCATCTTGTGAAAACACCTGTTGTTGTTTTCCCAAATATTCTGAGTTTGCCTCCTCCTGGAGGATCGGGAAGCTTCTCTCTGATGCCTCAGCTCCCTGCCCAAGCAGAAGCACAAACACTCGGGTCCTGGTGCTGCGATTCCGTGGTTTGTGTGACTGTGGAGGGAAACCGCAGCCCCTCAGTGAGCAGGGCATTGCTGGAGCTGCTGCTGAGCGCGGAGTGAACACGGGTAAATGAGCCGTCCCAGGAGGAGAGCGACTCCTGCACATTGCGGAGCTTTCAAAGCTCCTTTGAAACCGCGACGCTTTAGGCTAATGAAGGATTGTGCTGGGAGTGCTCTTTAAAAACGCTGAACTGCGTTAGGGCTTCCAAAGGGCCGTGTTTGTCAGGAGCGGTGTGAGCGCCACGCGGCTGAACTCCCGGCACTTGGGGCACGTCTCTACCTGCCGTGCGACTTTGCTGAGGCTGCTGCTCTGCCCGTGCTCTCGGCCGTGGCTCGCTGCATCCCCAGTCCTGGCAGGAATGTGCAGCTCCCTTCCCCGCTGGCTTGGCTGCACGCTGTATCCTAGACTGCATTCCCTTCTGGATCTTGAAAGGCTCCGTCAGACAACCGAGCCTGTCGCTGCTTTGCCCCCGGTTGCTGGTGCGCAGCTGGAGAGCGGGGCAAGGCCCCGCAGGGCAGGTGGTGGCGGAGGGCCCGGGAGGGCGGTCGTCTGCCCCCCTCAGCAGCAGCAGCCACTGCGGGAGGTTGTGGAGCCCAGCAGCGCCCGTCGGGGTGCGCGGGCTGCCCGGGCTGGCTCTGCACGTCCCCTCGGCCCTTAGCAGCCATCAAACCCCTGCACGAGAGCCTCATTTCTGGCAGGAGCGACTGGAGTCGCTGCTCGGGGCTGGGCAAAGCTGTGGCCGCTTTTCCTATGTGCAGTGTACAGGCAGGAACATCTCTGGCTGGAAAGGGTGAGGTAACAGCGAGGCTGAGCCGGTCTCTTTTGGCAGCACTGCTGTCCTTGCTGCGCTCGTCATTCCGTGCCCCTCCGTGGGGATGTCTCGTGCGGCAGAGCGGAGGCTCCAGCCGCCTGTGGTCACTACTCCATGGACAGGGCATCTGTGATGCTCCTGCTTGTGTGAGTCCCCAAACTTGGGTGAGATCAGCTAGGAGCGTCCTGCGGCCAGGCATGAGTTGCTTCCAGGGTGGGATATAATTTTAAAGCACTCTGCCTTATTGCAAATATGTTATCACAGTGCACAAGGTTAATCCAGGTGGCTGGAGCCAGGGCACCAAGCAAGGAAATGAGGGGACGCTTGATTAGGGAAAGGGAAGGCATCTTTAGTCTGAAAAAGCAACTGGGGAACTGGCTGAAGAAGTTCTTTAATTAAGGCTTGATAAAGCAATAAGCCTGCTTAAAAATGTGCTTTCAGTTACAGGGAAAGGGATATATTAAGCTCACCTGTTGAGAGAATTATCTCCGCTAAACACACACATTTTACCTGAGCCCAAAATACATCCTTTAAAAACTAACACTAAAATAGGTTTGCAGGCAATAGCAAGATTTCTTTCAGACCTGTTTTGTGGGGCACTCATCTACTTTTTTTTCAGGAATTTTAAGCATTGAAGGAATGAAGTAAAAGCAACCGCTTGTCTTTGAAATGGATGCCTCTTTGATAAGCCTCTGATCTCCACATCCGGAGTTGTAGCAGCAGATTCAAACACTGATTGTAAAATTGGGAGCCAAAAACGCAGCCATGACAGCTTCAAACACTCTGTCTCTCTGTCAGATTCGATGCACAGGCCATCTCCAAGAGTTAAAACGATGCGAAATTAAAGTAGCCTACTAAATTTACCTGCCATGGCGAATCCACAAAAGAGCTGCCACTTCTAATCTTCAAATTCGTTTCAAATTATTATTTTTTCAAATTGGGCTCCCTGATCTCTTCAGCTCAAGCTGTTGTACAGATTTGAAAAGCTGTCTCTCCTTGTCAGATCACAGGTTTAATAATAATAATATCCTACGTTTATATAGTCCTTTTCATCCTGCAGGTTCCTAAAGTGCCTTACAAGCTCTTGCTGTACAGGTTGCGCAGCCACCTTGGGTGGCTGCTGCTAGTCACGCAGCGCAGAGGCTGCCTCCCGCCACGGAAGAGCTTGGGAAGCACCTGTGGTCCCAGGAGCTTCCCTTTGGGAGCGGGCACCAACAGAGGGATGCTGTGTCCCGTCCAACAGGGAGGGTATGACAAAGAAAAACGTCACTGGTCCTGTCTTGCAACCTCCCCACTCTGACATTCTATATATATATATATATTTTTTCACAGTAGTTCTTAACCTGAAAAATACCCTTGACCTCACTTTGGGGCTCTTGGCAGCAAGAGGAGTGACTGCTCGTGACTCCTTTCAAAAAATGTCTGTTGGAAAAAGGAAAGTAACTTGGATATAAAGAAGTTAGGCCTATTTAAAAAATGAAATCCCCAAATCAAATATCTTTACTGGTCTGCTGCTGGTGCAGACTGCTTGGACCAGCTAGTTGCAACCTGGCAGTAAAGGTGTTTTAGTGGTTGCTTTGAATCTTCGGAATAGGGGATGATGATGCAGAATAAATTTCTTGCCAATTAGCTACCGCTTTGGAGGTAAGTGTTGCTGAGAGCAGAGCACCATTGAAGTGGGAGGTTTACTGCTCATTAGTGGAAGAGAAGCAAATACACCGAGCTGTTCCGCCTGGGTTTGCGGAGGAAGAAAGGGCAATAATACCTTTCCAGGGAGTGAGAAATTATTAATACCTTGAGACCGTGATTGATCTAGCTTATGTGTTCTTGTATTAGTACTTAATATAATGTTTGCCCTGCTGCGAGCCGGAAGCCCTTTGAGTGCACACCACCAAACTCACTACATTTGTGCAAGGTTTTCCTGAGAGGTTGTTCTTTGGTGGTGTTTAAAGTCAGTGTGAGAAGATCCCAGCATGGAAGAAGCCTTTCTGCAGTGGCATCTCCAAATAGCAGCAGTTCATGGTGTATTTGCACATCCTGGCTGCAGGATTCATACATTTTTCAGGTCGGTTACTACTGAATCTTACTCTGTTAGCCTAGTCTGTGGGTTTCTTAAAGGGATTACAGTCCCAAGCCTGGGATTTAAAGCTGGTTTTAATGAGTTTGATGAGCCTCTGTAGCAGTCTTCCATAGAAATGTGCCTGTCTAAATAGCACTTTAACAGCAATTCCCTCTGCTCGGGAGCTTAGCGAGCTTAATGCTGTGAGGTCTTCCTCCCCACTGGATGGTGGCACATAAAGACAAGCTCTACTGAACAGGAATACTCACCCCAAAATGAATGTCTTTAGACTTAAAGGTGCAGTGTGTTGGTGTTGGTTGTGTTCTTTGTTGGCAGCGAAAAGTTGGGTGGAGAAGCTGGGCACTCAGCTGGCATCTTGAGGGGCTCCTTATGCCCCTCACTGCTCGTTTGGGGAGGATACATGTCACTGATCTCCTCAAAATGATTAACCGACCAAAAAAAGTCTCCTCAAGACACTTACTGAAGAAAATCTCCTGTGAATTTTTACTGCTTGCTTCAATTTCTCTTGCACTTCTTTGCCTGCAAGCTAGAGCAGAAGAGCTGTGTGTGTGGAGACTGGTAAAGACACACATTTCTCTTACAGACAGCGCTGATATTGGGACTTACTGCAAGAGCAGACAACACCCCTCCACTGGACATGATTTTCTGATAAGTTCTGAGCTCGCACAGGATCAGATGTGTGCATTTATGTAAAGACAAGTCTTAGAAAAGAGCTTCTGACAGGGAGTTTTGCCTTGTAAAGCCTCCACTGCCTGTGTTAGAGGGCACGTGACTCTCAAAGCCCGTTGCTTCTCCAGAAGTACCTATCGGCTGTGCTGTTTTCCAAGGCAGGGTAATTTTGGAGCAAAGAGGAATTTTTGCCTTCCTCTCTTGGTAAGAGAGACACAGTAGCGTATGCGCATGTAGCTTTAGAAATACTTGACGGATTTTGGAGAGGTAGATTAGTTTAGATAGAAAGTTTAAGTAGAAATGCAGAATGAAAAACATAAGCAACCTTTTCAGAAGTTCTCATTAATATCGTTGTGTTTTCTGTATGTATTATTATGTTTAGTGACACATTCTAAGAAATGTATATTTTAGAATAACACCCTTCTCAAATGCCCAGCTCCTTTTACCTGCATTGATTCTCTATGATGCTGAAGGGAGCGAAATTGGAAAACACAACCTAAAAAATAATCTAAAACTTTTAGCGCTGAGCAATTTATTATTCTCATTAATAGTTTTGATATTACTTCATTTCATTTTCTGTGGAAGTGACAGAGGATGTGTCTTTTCCTTGTCAGTGCAAGTAAAGGCTAAGTGCTTTGGGACAGCATCATCTGCAGCGTTTAAGAATGCTTAAGTGCTAATAGCATCTCTGCGTTTCATTCTTCCTTTAGTGAGCATGACGATTTGCAGGAAGAAAAAATGACTCACAAGTTCGGACTTGTAGCTGCCAAATAGAATAGTCTATAATTGAAACTTTGGCGTTAGTTGCGTGCTCCTTTCATAAGTATTCACTTTTTACCTTGCAGATTTCTTCTTTTTTCTTTTTCAGTCGAGCACAATTAAGTGCACGTGATGTTATAAGAAAATCTTACTGCCAAACCTGTGCTGTTAAGAAATAAAATATTTTTATTGAAACTAATTTATTTTTTAAGTGTAGTGACTTCTCACTTGCAGAGAAGGAAAATTGGCAATTAGCATTCCAATAATCCAGTAGATTTATCTGTTGCCAGGTCATAAAACCTGGTCTGTTCCAGGATTTGCTCTTTTTCAACCTAATTTTTAAAATTTGTGCCAGGAATCAGAATTTAACATTGGAATTAATTAAGGTCCAGAACATTCAACAGCTATATTTGTGAGACTATGGGAGATAATAAAGGAATAACTAGTAAACAAATATGTTGTGCTTGAAATGTCCTAGGTTTTAATTCAATTATACCCTTGGACACACTAATATTGAAGTGTCTGTTAGTAACACTTGCACGTATTCTGTTGTGTTGGCAGTATTTAAAGCTAAAAGATGGGTTTCTAAATGTCAGTGAATCATCAAGGTTTCTAAAAGGTAAATAATTGTATTTGTGGCTACTGAGCTGTGTTTCTTCTCCCTACTTTTTTTAAATTTAGGAACAAATCCTGTTTTTTATTCAATGATACGGAAACAGAAGTGGTGCTGACAGCAGACTGATACTTGCTTGATAAAAGATTGAGTGAAAAACCTTGATGTTTCATCTTGAGTAAATTCAGCTTATAAGCTTAACATTTTTGAGCCACAATAAGAGAAAGGTATTTAAATTTGTGAAAAAGATCTGTTTCTGAGAATTGAAGTGACTTTTATTAGATAAAAAGGAAATATTAACCTTTCTGCCAGTGGTTGGATGGGGGAAAAAAAAAGAAAAAGATGCATAGCAGATAAAAATCATGACATTTATCTTTTTAAGAACAGGGTCTTGCAGGTTGGGATGTTTGCTTGGAGACCTTCCAAAGCAGGATGACTAAGTAAGAAAAGACAACTCCCAAAGCTGCTGGGTGGAGTTCCTCGACTGGTACCAGCAAATTCCCAGAAAGGAAAACAATTGCTCCTTAATTGGAATTCTCTAATCCAAAGATTATTCACTTATCAATTCTTTAAAAATATGTTCATCCGAAACAGCTTCCCAGAGTTCTCATGGAGAGAAGTTGTTTAAAGAAAGATGTCTGTCTTCTGCTCATGCCATGATGGTAGATGTGCCATAGCATGCTTCTAAACATTGGTTTTGTATTAAAGAGCATAAAGGGAGACAGGAGGTGAAATAAGCAGAAAATTAAACTAGATGTAGGGTTGCCCTGAATCTTGACCTACAATAAAAACGCTGCTGGGAGAGGTCAAAGTGTAATCTAAAACTTCCCCTTTAAAATAACTTTTAGAAGAAAAGCATAGACATTTCTAAATTAATATTTACTATTTCTAAATTAATATTTACTTTTCTGTAATGTTGGGCTGGGCTGAGTTACAAAATTTTGTTTTTCTGATGTATTCCAGTTGCAAAACATATTTTTCAGGATAAATAAGTTGATTTTTCTGGACAGCTCTTGGTAGAGAGTTACAGATTTCTCTGAAGTTATGTGGAGCGGCCAGGTTTTTATGTGACACTGTTGTGTTTCTCATGCATGTTTTAATTAGCAAGTAGTTCATGGTACACTCATGAGGTTTGTAAAGTCAGAGATGGTTTCCTATTCAAGAAAAGTACTCTGAAAACAAAATTCCAGAAACTGATAATTTTTAGAATTTGAAAGTTAGTAGTCTTTACATTATGATTGACTGATGCAAGCTTGGCACTTTCAGTCAGATTCTAGATGTATTATAGTTTTTCATATATAAAGCCATAAATATGTATACGGAATTTGTGAGCAACTGAAGCAGGGGTAAAGTAATTTTTCTGCTATTTACCAAAAATATTAGGTGCAGAAATCTTTTCAAATGTGAAAAAAAATGCCTGAAGGATTACTTGGAGGAAACTAGTTGCATAAATTTGGGGGTTTGTTACAAAAGATTTGTTCCTGTGTTGCTTTCTCTGTAATAACCGTTAAGGAGTTTTCGTGTTAAAACTGGGTGCTGATTCTTAGCCACTTTGTGATTCATGTTTTGTTTCAAATTCAGCCTCAGTGATGGCAGTAAAATGCTTTCAACCCTGCTCTTTGGCACCTTCTTTTGGAGGAAGAAGTCGCTGAATGTGTATCAGGAAAGTGCGTCTGGGCGTTCAGTGTAGATTCTCCTCGTGGGACTACTTAGTGCTTTGTAAGCGCTACGTGTTTATTCTGGCCCTCGGCTTGGACCTGCCAGCGTAGGAAACCCGGCCAGAGGCGGCAAGAATTCCTCCCAGAAAAAACTTCCTTCTCAGCTGCAAAAGAGAAATGTTTACCAGGGCGCCACAGCTTCTCAGGGCTGACATCGAACAGGGAGCGGAGAGATGGCAGCAGAATCGATAGTAAACGGAGCTGACAGAAGAGTTGGCACCCAGGACACATCGGGGACAAGGGACACAAATATTGACAGCACATCCTTTGGTGTTGCCTTACTTGGGTTCTCTGTATTTACTGGAATGTTAGAGTTATCATAAATGGAAATGCCATGCCTTTAGCTTTGGCATCTAGCACTTAGGAAACAGGTAGTAGCTTTTAATCCAACTCTTGTTAAAGTGTCAAACCCAAGTTTTTAAGTAGCTGTCTAGGAATAGCGCTGTAATCGAGAAGATACACTGGAAATGCCTGTAGGGTAAAGTTTCATTTTTATTTCCTGACCATCAAGATACCTTCTAGCGGTAATTACTCTGAACCTAAAAAAGATTGGAACTAGATACAGTATTGATCAAGTCGCAGGCTTGAATGCTCTATAAAACGGTGAGATTTTGGGAGGCAGGGATTTCACATACAAGAAAGTGCAATTTTCTATAGATCACAGGACAAGATAATTCCTTCTCTCTCAGATATCATGTGATATCTGAGAACCTCAGATATCTGAGGTTCAAATGAATGGGAATGATCCTCTTTTCAGGATGGAAATGGCTGTGGATGGCCTGCATGTCCTGTGTAGACAGAGCTCTCCATCTTGCCCTCTCTGTCTGCAGTCTCTACCATTTGGTGTTAGGACTGACTGATCCACATAGTATCTTCATGAGTCTCCTGTGGTTTTATCTGTTCCTTCCTAACAGAGATTTAGAGATTTTGCCACTCCGGCGCTCCTATCACCTCGCTTGTGATTAGTTTTTACATTGATTTGATTTGCTTTCTCATTATACTTCCAAGTTATCTATCGAGCTAAAGACAGCTAAACTGATCAGTTATCTTCATGTGGGATTACCTGCCCATGCTCACGAGGATCTCGGATCTTGTGGGATAAAATTTCCAACCACATAAGTAGTGTTGCTGTGCTAGGGTGATTTCTCCCCTTAGTGTTTTTTCCTCCAAGGAAACTGTGTTGCAAAATGCAGGCAACCACACAGCTTCTCCTCTACCCTAGTTTGACCCCAGCTGAGGAAAGTTGCCTCAAGTTCTCGCTTCTCTCATTGACTGAGGGAAGCAGGTCCGGGCAGGAATCCTCTGTCCCACCAATCTTGTTCTGGGTTAGCTCCATCTTATCGTGTGGAAGCCTGTTAGGTGCATGTGAGTTGGAAGCACAGTGTTCCTGACGTGGAGCCGTTTGGGAATGGTTTTCACAAAAGAGATGTCTTGGAAAGTGAGTTGATCAAAGCTGACCTTTGCATGAAGGTGCTTTGATAAAGGCCTTGGTGGGTAAGGCTGCCATGGAGGAGCCAGTCTGTGAGGAGGCCTGAGATGATGGTCAGCATGCTGGCCCAAGCCAGGCACATTTAGGCCCTTTAGCTCCAGAGTTGTGGTGGGGCTGAGCGAGAGCCTCCCGTGCTGGTGGTTTTACATGACTTAGGGGATCAGTGGCTGTCGTGACAGCTTCTCCCTTGCCCTGCGCAGCGTGTGCGGGAGAGGCCACCTATGTGTCACAGCAGGCCTGGCCTTCAGGTGAAGAGCTTTTCCTCATGAACGTTAATGCGTTGTGAAGACCTCTCCAAACACAGAGTCGCATGTGGAGATGGCAGGGGCTGCTGATGGGAGCAGTCGCCGAGGGCTGTGACAGCGACATGGTGCCGTCAAGCAGCGGTTTCCTGCTCTCCTTGCCGCAGTGCCCCGCTCCGGAGGCCGGGCAGAGGGCGCAGCCCCTTCGGCAGCGTTTCTCCTTCCGTGCCGAAAAGCTGTGTGCTAAGGGGGAACTGCCACACGCTTCCAACCTCACCGCACACCCTAACCATCTACAGCACGTACTGTGTGTGTGAAATGGCCCCTAGTGTTTCCCCATCCCTGTTTGGCCCCTATAGGGGCCCCAAAGCTGCTTGCTGGGGGGCTTTGGGGGCCAGGTGCTGCGTGAGGCTCGTGGAGCGATGCCCTCCGTGCAGCATCTTAGAATCAAAGAGCAGGAGCAAAGATGAAGAAATTCCAGAGCAATTAACTTGTGCAATATTTAAATTATTTTTAATCATAGTTTTACCTCAAATTGTAATTTAAGATATATCATGTAATCACTCGTAATACAAAATGAAAATGGAAAGGGCATGTTCTTTCTTCTGAACGTTCTCCATGTAATAATCAGCTAATAACTCTCTGTCTGCTTTAATTCAGAAGTTCCACTCGCTCGGTTTTTAAGTTGGCAGGCTGCTTTTTAATTCTTCTGTTCTAATTTGTTGTAACATGTATGAAATACATGTGTTAATTTGAGTAAACACAGTAAAGTTAATCAAAGGAAATGATTACAGAAGGAACCCAAGAGGGTAGCTAGTTACTACTCATAAAGGAGTTGCGTATTTCTGCCAAATTTAATTAAATATACTAGTACTTAAAGTCAAAGGTTAGTGATAAGAATCTTGTTGAATTTTGGATATGGGTGACTTTTTTTTTTTTTTAATGGATGAAGTGTTGAACCTTTGGTCCAAATGACTCTTTGTTTGTTTGTTTTGTTTCCTTATAAAAGTCTAGCAGGTTATTTATTCTCAGAGTCCTCTTGCAGCTTTGAAGTCTGAATTTCCAGATGGATTTTCCTTAATAGGATGAGCAGCAGAGTCCCTTTGCCCGCTGTTGCACATAATGCCACAGGGTTGCTTCACTGGAGGCCTCTGTGCTCGTTTTATCTCTGCGTCACTGCTAAGTGTCCCCACTCTGTTAAGAGAGCTATAATTAACTAGCAAGGCGCTAGTCAGCCAGATTTGGCAAAGTGCCGAGAAATCAACCCCAATTACTATATTCACATTGTCAGTAATGCCCACTTCACAGTTTCTACTAATTTGAAATGGCAAGTCCCAACTTCCCATAGCAAAATTACCATTTTTGCACTGTTCTTTTATTTGGTGCTGCCTCTTCTGTTATTTTGACTCCATTGAATTACTGTTGTAAAGAAAATTACTTGATGGGATTTTTCTGAGATGATTTGTATTTGCAGTGGTACAATATAAATACAGTAGATCCAGAGTTGAGCAATTTTATTTTAGTGTAATTTAGCACGGACCAGAGACAAGGTGCTTAAGTGGAATAACTTGCACTTAACAAAAGACAGTATTTAGAGTTGATCAGAACCACTGTGTGCATTAGCAAAAACCTTAAGGTAAAGGGAGTTAAGTCAGTGAAGCAATTGAAGGTACATTTGGAAAGGTTTTGTTTTGTTTTCCCTTCTTCATTCATCTCTTCGCATACATGTTTTGTATAACACCTTTTTAGATTGTTGCATTTGCTCTCTTGTTGATACCAACCTTTATACTCCAGTGGCTATTCCCTTTTCTTTGGTCTCTTTCGAATGTTCCTTCGCAATCCTCCCGTAAATCAGTATCAAATGCCAGAGGAAATTGAGACAGTAAACTGCTACCTTATTCCAGAAGACAGAATAATGTCTTTAAAAATATTTTTTTCTGGTTTCAGTGTTGTCAGCATAAATGACCAGAGCATAATCCTCTGTAACTACTGGTGTTTTCCTCATTTGGGAGGAGAGGGTGGGTGGTTGTTGGATGTACCCTGATGTGCTGGGAAGGGATGAGGGCCCTGATGGGCTGGTTATTTCTGCAGCAGGTGCTCCTGAGATCCTGGCTGGCTGGTCCCATCTCACCTTTTCCCTTCAATATTCCACAGCAGTGGTTATCTCTGTGTAGGTTTCTTTCGTGTCCACAGTGAGTTCACCTATTAATAGATATTTTGTCAGTGATACGGGGAACTGAATTAAAGTGTTTCCCTGTATTTCTCTAGACATTAGCTTAAAGGCCAGAGCTTTAGGCAAGAAGTACTCGGAAATGCTGTAGTTTAGTGGTCTGTAATACATGGTGCTGTTGACAGGAACATCAGTTATTTTGATACTGTGTTGAAAAACATTGAAATACATGTTTTTTTATAGTTGTAGCTTTATTCTGAATTCCTAGACATCATCATTAGGAGTAATGCTTTCATTTAATTCCATCAGGAAAAATCAATTCTCTATTTTTATTATTAATTCCCTAACTACCATTAAGGGAACTACCATAACAACTCTCACCACTGTTCGTATGCTCTGTAGTAAGAAGTTGCATGAAATGCAACATTTTAACCCTGCAAAACCCCCAAGATTATTTTTTCTTGTTCTTCTTTTGACACAATACCAGTACCTTACTAAGAAGTAATAGTAATAAACCGCCCCATCCCACCACCTAATTTTTGGTTTGGCCCAAACCACATTGGCCAGTGCATCACTAGAAATCCGTAAAAATGTTACAGCAATTATCAGGAGAGTTTATTCTGTAGCTTTGTTCTTAGCCTCTCGATTTTTGCCTGTATGGAAATAGTGAGTATTTCCACGTGCCGTTCTTGCACACACTTCTTTCCCATATAATAAATAACTCCATTGCAAAGGTGCAGCTCTGTCAGGCAGTTGCAGAGAGGGGAGCCCTTTGCTTAGCTGGTTTGCAGGCCGTGCACACTGGTGCGGAGAGCGTCCGGATGGAAAATGTGCCATAACTTTGAAAGCCCTGCTTCTCTTGACTGTTTCCTTTTTGACCTGGTTCGATGACTCTTAGTCCAAAGGAGTCTGCAGCAGTAGTGTGTTAGAGAAGCAAAATACAGTGTATATAAAATACAAAAATATTTAAAAAATGAAAGGTGATGGTGTCTAATATGTTACCATGTGTCAGAGATAAATAACCTTTGTCCACGTGGGAGCAGGCATTCTTTTTCTTAAATTCAGTATCTTTTTTGAACAGATTTTAGTAACTGATATTTGCAAGCATTGCCTTTACAGTCTGCTCATCCAGATCACTTTAAAATCTAGCAAAGTTATAGCCACTTTGCAGTTGGACTTTGCACTGGTATCTTTAAGTTTAGCAAATGAAGTCCTGTGCTTGCGTAGCTCCAGAAGCCAGGCAGGATTAAAAACTCCCTATTAGTCAGCAAGAGACATAGCCCCAGGGTGTTTACAGAACGCCGATAACCTGTGAGCAGGGAGAATTTAGAAATACGGGATTAATACCAACCCTAGTGCGTAGATCCACTGCTTTGTGCAGCATCTGTACAATCGGACAGCTCAATTTAGTCATGTTATTTTGAAGTTACAGAGCCTGATAATCAGGTTTTCATGTGGCCCATGCCTCTGAGTTGCAGTTTTGTGAAATGATTGTTAATAGTCACTGAATAGGAGATGGAAATCACAGGAAAGCTGAAGCTGCTATTTCAGTTGCATTATTAATTGCTCAAATTAGTGTCTGGAGGCTTAGGTTAGCTAGTGAGGAATGAGCAGATATAACAAGGTTTTAACTGCGATGCCTAAAATGAACATCGAGCCTCTAACTTGGTCTGTTATCCAGATGGGTCCATTCTTGCTTTGGCCAGCCCTGCTGCTGCCCAAGGACGTGGTCCTCTTGGAGGGACTGTCCCACCGTGCTGGCCACTGCTGCTGGCCCCATGAGCCTGGGGACAAGCTGGCTCTGCTGAGAAAGTTCTAGCCAGCGAGAAAGAAAATGGAAAACCTTAAGGCAGAAATCCTTCCTATGGAGAAACGGTGATAGCGTGCAGCAGGGCATGTGAACACGAACCTCCTGAAGCTGATTATAAAGAGGGTGGAGTACATTGCACTTAATTTTATTAATTTTTGCAAGGCAGACTTTTTTTTTTTTTCTTCCTACCTTGTTTGTCCTTACTTGATTTTTTGGGAGGATTCGGGTTTTGCTATTTAATTAGTAGGGAAAATGCCCTCCCTTTTTGTATTGCATCACGTAGAAGATCCATGTTCTGACATGGTGCAGCTTGTGGACCATTTTAAGTGTCTAGTTTCGTTATTTATAAGGCATTAATCAGATTAATTTCGTAATAGTTTCTTGCTAATCCTACCATTGTTCTTTAATGCAGAACAATTTTAATACAGTTTTAGTAGCTAGAACAAGCTTTTATTATCAGCTAGATTTTTATTAAAGAGTACTTTCATAGAGCTATTTAAAAGTATCTTAAAATGATAGAACTACACCTGAAAACTATAGCAGTGGCATGTTTCCCTGCAGATAAGATGACAATTTATCAAGCCGATTCCTTTTTCATTAAATCCATGTTGCTTCTTCAGTTAAAATTTGTAGGGCTTTCCGTAGTTTCTCAATCCTTGTGCCAACTACTTGTTTTTGCTAGCAGTGATACTGAGGCTCAGTTAAAACCTGTTTAATTGGTGCAAAACTGTCCTTTTTGATGATCCGGATACCACTTACTGTTAAAGTACTTCAAGTACTGGTACGCAGCAAAAAACCACTAAAATCTTAATTGCTTTGAAGAGCTAATAGGTATTATTACCAAAGAAATCTGCGCAAATGCCACTACTTTATTTTCAGTTAGCAAGGGACTTAATTACCAAGTTCATTTAATGAGTTTTTTTTTTGTTGTTATTTTTTCCACTTTTGTTTTATTAAATACTTCTCCATTATTTAATAGTGTCACACGGGGAATCTTATGACATTGCATAGCTTAGAATAGAAGTCTTATCTAGTGATACTTAAAAAGGATAATCAGCAAAAAAGTGAAATATTAGCAGCAGAAAAATCTTATTAATTGCATAGACAACAGTTCTGATTTTATTCTTTGTTATCTGCTGTTCATCTTTTCACCAGCAGCATTTTAAATACTCAAATATATATTTATATATAATTACATAAAGGCAGTTACAATCAAAATGAAAAGGTCATCAAGCAGATTTCTATATTGATGTACCAAAAGCACATCATTTGTAATGATGAGAATTTGAATTATCTGTAGTAATCGAATGAAGAAGATATGGTTGCATGCAGTATGGTTGCATACAGAATTTTCCCCAATAGCTTATCACAACAGGCTCAATGAGATGTCAGATACCTATTTTGTATTTATAGGTAACTTTAGTTCATGAAAAATCTGTAAATATCCTGCAGACACGAACACACGCACGTTACAGGATTAGCATAGTATTTTTCACCTGGAATTTGGAATGGTTCAGTAATAGTAGGTAGACTTCTGAAAAGCAAATACTATTTGCACAGCCCAAGTGTGTGAAGCACAAGGGGCTGTGTGACTTGCCTGGGGTTGTCATGAAAGGTGTGAGTTTCTTTCCCTTGTTTGTTTGTTTTTCCCTAGGAATGAATTTGCTGAGTTTTTGCACGTTGCATTTTACGTGGTATAAGATGGTTTGAGTTGCTCTTGGCTTTCAACCATCTGATGTGTTCCTGTTAGTGTTGTTTGTGGTGGCAAGTACAATGCTGTTTATACAGACAGAAAATGCATGTGTTTATTACATTTTGTAATTTTTACTCTATTAAGATGTTAGTAAAAGCTTATTTTTTTTCTCTTGTGTCTTCAGCTTTTGGTTGGTTTGTAGAATACTTGTTCTTCCCCACTTAATGCTGAGGAGATACATACATCTTATGCTAGTGTTAAGATCACAAGCTGCTGTTGATATTTTGATGCTCTTCGTGGTGCTTTCCAAGTAAGAAATAGCAGCTGTATCAATATTCTCCAAAGAGGTGTTATGGGTAGCTCTGGAGGCCTTGCACCCAGTCCTGGAGATGCAGAAACCCCAGTTAACAAGAGTCCTTGGGAGAAGGGCGGAAAAGCAGATGGGTTTCAGAGACTGTAATTTGGTCAGGCTTTATCAACATTTTGTGTTCCTAGAATTGCCGTAATGTATTATCTCAGTCAGTCACCACAATAACCAGCAGCGTGGGAGAGAAGAGGGGAAGGAGGAAGGAATTAGTGCACAGAGCAGCTGTGAAGAGATGCTGTGTGAGGGCTTAACTAGAGCGGTAATAGGTATCACAACCTCCTTTTTTTTTCTCCCCCTTTCCTGTGAATAGCTATTAGGAAATGCCACCTTCAACAGGATCGTCTCCCAAAGTCATGATGTCCTCAGATTTTCATGTGAAATCATGCTCAGAATTTTATAGTTTGGAGCTGGTTCTATGCCAGCATCCTAAATGTTTGCTTGTGAAAGCAGCTTTCCAAAGTAAGGAAGAAACCCAGGGCCAGATTGGTATGGAGACAGCTGCAAGGAACTGTCTTGTTTTTATGGCTTCGTGTTCTTTGGCCCAAAATGCAGAATTCAAGCTAGAAATTCTGCTGCTTATTTATTATACAGGTGCATGAGTCAGCTTCTTGTTTAGTTTTTTAAAGCCTTTCAGTTGTGCACTAAAATCCTGTTGAGATGCATTTGAGCACTAAGCATGTTGTTTCTCTAAAAGCTCCACTTTAGTTGTCTCGAATTATTCAATTTTCCACCCGCCTGATGGAAATTACCTGCTGGAGGAGAGCAGAGCAAGGCACCCAGCTGTACCTAAACGTGACATGGGCTGGACTGAGACTACACAGCTTAAGGTCAGCTTGCACTAATGGAAACAAGCCACCAAAGGAGACCTTGGTGCAAATATTGTTGTTCCCAGCTCTGCTCCTCCGAGATACAAACACTTACGGGAAAGGTCTAGGTTAGGAGCAAAGGAAAATGAGATCCTTGCTGGTAGGATGTCCAGAAGCTCCATGAGGAAATGTGCTGCACGCCCCAGAGCGGAAAGCCATGCTAGATGAGGCTGAGGACTTTTTTATTTCTATTTTATAAACAAATGCCTATTTAAAATGGATACTGTTTTTATTACTTTAAGAAACCAACTGCTTTCTGTTCTTTTTACCATGAATGTAATCATCTAGAAAATATAAATGGCTATAAATTGTGATTAAATCTAGATTTTTCTTTTGGTAGGAATGAAATTGTTTCAACTTCATTCAGTTACATTAAATATAGACATTATAAAATATCAGAGAGTTTTGTTGTGAACAATTTTGAGAGAACTGAGAGCACTTTGTCAGAGCTGTATGCTACTGTATATAATACATATATTTGTCTGCACCTGTACTCCTCCCTATAGCAAGTCACAGAAATGGTGTGAAGCTTTAGACAATATATAAATACCCGGTTTCACAGGTAAGCAGGACAGTGTTTTGGGGACTGTCAGCTCTGCTCATGGGCCCACACTGACCCGGGATGCGTCACTGGGGTCAGGAGCTTCAGGCTGGTCACTGAACGACTGTAGTCTGTGCAAGGGCAAAATCCCCTTCCTTAGGGATTTTGCTTCCTGCCAGCAATGCATATTCTTCCCCTGCATCTTCGTTTTACATGACTGCAGGTTTTAGTTCAAATGATCTGTTGCTTAGCTGAGAGCAAGTAGCCTCAGGGTGTTGTCAGATTCAAAAGCATTAATACTTTCAAAACAAATAAATGTGTTTTTCTTCCAATTGAAGGAAGAAGTCATTTTTATATGTGAGCCATGAGAAATCTCGACCCTACCGTGATGGTGGTGAGTTTTGGGTTAGAGTCCCTTCTACCAGCAGTGTGATCGACTTTAAGAAGCATTTGGGAAACAGGAAGTTCATACAGTAGATGCAGAATTAATGTTGATTTTACTGGTAGAAACTGGAAGCACCCATATAGTGAGTCAGGAAGAATGAAGAAGAGGAAACAGGACATGACTCTGTAGTTCCAGATATTTCATCATTACAGTTTCTTTGTAAAAAGGCAAGCTACAAAGCTTATTAACACACTTTATATAAAATTTGTATCCCCTTCATAACTTTGGCGATTCTTTATTTTGATGTTATTACAGGATGATCTGCTGAGAGATGTTTTATACAGAGAGAACATGTGGCTTTTGTATAGAGAAAAGAGAGATCTGGCACTTTGGATTAAGCATACGTAGTTAACCAGTGTTTTATTATTTTTGAAGACAAAAATCCATAGGATCTCTCTTGGGCCGGGACATCTTCCAGAGCCATCTAGTGCATCTGGCTGCCCCAAGTCACGCTCAGTAGACCTGCCAGATGTTGGTTTAACCTCTTCTGAGTTGCCCCTGTAGTTGAAGGGTCGCAGACAGTCGTTTCCGTTGTCTTAGGGCTTTTCCATTGCAAAATAGTGCTATTGTTTAGCCTTAATAATGCTGCAGTTTTAAATTGATTTCCACATATTGACCATCCACAAGAGGGAGAGACGATGATTTGTCTCTCTATAGCAATTTTCTACATTTTGCAAATGGCCACGTTCCCCTCCTTCCCCAAGCCAAGGGTTCTCGTGTTTATTCTGAGCAGAGCTTCTCGCGAACGGCCCAGCGGTTCATTCTGCAGCTCCTCGGCTTCCTCCTTCCCCCTGAACCACACTCAGCACTTGGTTGCCTGGCGCTTGCCAGAGCAGGGAGGCCGGGCTCATCAGAGGAGTCATTCCTGAACAGACTAAACTGCCCTCGCGCGTTGTCTTTTCTAACCACTGGTGTTCCTAGAGCTCTCATTTCCCGTGCTCTGGACTTTCTCAAATTGAGCTATATCGTTTTTGAAATGCAATACCCAGAGCTCACAAGGCCTCAGCTGGAGTACTTTGTCCAACACTCACTAGAGCAGAAGAATTATTTCACATCGTATTGGCTATATGTATGGATTTGCTGTTCACAGTGCAATACCTTCCTCCTTTGAAACAGCATGACACCGTTGACTCATGTTCAGCTTTTGATCCATGAATATCCTTAGGTGTTTTTTTTTTGTTGTTGTTATTTTTTTTTTCCCTGCAGAACTACTGAATTTCCTGGGTGTTTTTTTGTTTGGATGGTGTTTTATTGTTTTTTCCCCTCAAATAATTTTCTCATTTTGTGAAGTTCATTTTCACTTTGAATTCTAGTCACTATCATTATTTTCATTCCTTTCAACTTCCTTTTCTTTGAAGATTAAACAAACATATCCTGTATCTATCACCAAGGTTTCCTGTGACACTCGAGTGGGACCAGATGCAGATGAGACTCTTCTGCTTAATAAGAAGCTGCTGATAACTCTCTTCTAGATGTTACTTTATGGATACATCTACCCAGCCCATCTGATGCCTAGTCTAGATGCATAGATCTAGACTGCGCCTTTTTAGCTAGCTTGACAGTGTGCTAAGAGACTTCCTAAAAGCCCTCCTAAATTCAGACTTTTGTATCTACTGCTTTTTCCTCAGAGTTGTCCAGTCCAACTCATCTCATAGAAGTCCGTTGTGTCCTAGAAGCATCTGAATTTTGCATTAAATGTGTTTACCTGTGGATTTTTTTGAGGAAATTCCTTCCTTTTTGCCCCCTTTTCCCTGTCCATTTTGCCCATCCTGCCCTTTGAGCAGACACCCCTGGCACAGTCTGCTCAGCATAATGCTCAGGTGCCTGCTACAAAAGCTGAAATCTGCACTAACAGGGTGTGACAGAAGTTGATTGCCCTGAATTTTACTCCTTAAAAATGTGCAGAGTCAAGTCGGTGGTCGCTCTGCTGACACTGTGATTAAATGTATTAGGATGGATATTATGGATATTATGAGGATGTTTCGGGAGGCAGTGTTCAAAGCCTTGCTGAAGTCAAGGTAGACAACGTCTAAAGCTTTCCTGTCAACCATACAGCCTGTCATCCCATTGTAGAAGGCTCTCAGGTTCGTCAAACGTGACTTCCTTTTGGTGAATCCATGCTGACTATTCTTGATCACCTTCTTTTGCTGCATATGCCTAGAGATGGTCTCTAGGATGAACTGCTCCATCCCCTTTCCAGGGATGGAGGTGAGGCTGATGGCCTGTAGTTTCCTGGCTCTTGCCTTGTGCCCGAGCGGCCTTCTGTTTCAGACTCAGAAGTTACCTGCAAGAGAATCCCAAGTCTCAGGCATCTCATAGCTGTCATTTCTTAAGGTTATGGTAGGACTGCTATTTCTTGGGTTGTAATCTCTCCTTTTAACCCTTGGTTGATACATATAGTTAGCACTGATCACTGAATCTGAATAAACTTATTACTTTTCCTCCATCTCCCGTTTTCAGAGGGTTTGAGTAAGTAGTAAGGGAAGTAACTGAATGGATCATCATCTGCTATGGAGGCTAGGTAGTTGTTTTGAAGGGGAAATGGTGTTGAGGTTGATGGAGAAAGGAGGTTATAGAATGGGTCTGATCTTCGTCAACACAGTATTATTAACAATCCGTCTTCTTCAGAAACTAGTTCTATTACTGTCAGCTTGGTGCAGTGGAAAACCAGAGAAAACTATTTGGAAGGCAACTTCCCACATGTGAGGAAGGCTTAGCCCCTGCTTGCTAGTTTCCAGGCAGAGTAAATGGGAATAGACTTTAGGCTGTGAAATTGGAAATATGAGAAGGTAGTTAAAATTCAATGCAGGAAGAGGAGGTAGTTGCAAGAAGAGTGACAAAGGATGGGAATAGATGGTAAGAGTCAGTAAGGATTGGGGAGAGTGAAGACACTTGTACCTGTAAAGATGGGAGGAAGGAATGGGCTATATGCTGAGTTAATCCTCAGGCATTAACCTTCAGCAGGTATCTTGATAAGCATGAGCAGCCATGAAGGCCATGCCCTAATTTTGACTTCGTGCTCCTTGCTCCACCTTCACAAAGAAACCTTATGAGCAGGAGATTAATTCTTTTGTGTTGACCACAGTGGCACATGTATTTTAATATTTTCATCATGCCTTTTTTTTTTTGTCTTAATGTTAGCATGATATAGGGGAATTTGGGGAGGCTGTTGTATGTGGAGTTGTAAGAAATGTTGCATTAAATAGATGAGCAGCCCTATAGAGTCTGGATTCGCTATTAATGCTTGCATAATTGTCCATTACTACTTCTTAAGAACAGCTCTCCTGCTCTTGGAATTAGCAGCATGGGGTCCTTAAGAACACCATTTTGGGTGGAAGGAAACACAGCTGTAATCAAAACAATGATTACCATCACATTCATTTAAATGCAGAAGGAGAGACTAATGTGTGCTCCAAAGGGATGTAAAAAAATTTCCCAGTAATTCCTGGTTTTGAGGTTAGGTTTCTGATGTCCATGGGGAAAAAGTTAATTTCTTACCTTTCACTTTCAAGTGAATATTTTTGTATTCATTTCTCACTCTGCATTTAAATGAACGTGATAATAATCATTGTTTTGATTACAGTTGTGCTTCCTTTCCCCTATAATGGTGTTCTTGAGTACCCCATGCTGCTAGCACACAGAGCAGGGGAGCTGTTCTTAAAGAGGAATAATGGACAATTATGGGAACATTAGGAGTGAATCTATGGACTTCTTAGGAAGTCTTCTCTTCTCTTACTGAATAGGTTTTCTCAAAGGTGGGGAGGAACCCCCAGATAGTCCCACCTAATTGCGCAGGGTTTAATTCTGTGATTCTCCAGCAAAGCTCATTCCGTCTTAGAAGAGCTGCTAGCACCTCGCAGAAGTCGGCCTGCCAGGGTGGTTTGAACAACAGAATTGCAGCAGCTTGCTCCAATCTTGGGCAGTCAGGCTTCAGTATTTCTGGGTGTAATTCTTCAATACCAAACTGCAGAAATTCCCTCAACTCTCAACATAAATAGAGACTTTTCTCCTAGTAGTGACGAGTGATGATGTAGTGCAAGAGGAACACGTTCCCTTCTCCCCGTCTCTGTCTCCTTACCCCTTCTGTGTTATTATTATTTTTGTAGTAGATCGCCTACCTGGGAGCAGGGGACTGAAAGAATTTCTTCCCTTTGGCAACAGGCGAACAGCATCAATACCAAGATCCCTCCTATTCTTTAGTAATATTCATGGTGGTAGCATAATGTAGGGAGGTGGATGGTTGACTGGAAAGTTGCATGTAAACAGAGGCTCTTTTATTTGGTTAGCATTGTTTCCTAAAACGTTTACCTACCGAGCAACAACTGCACTTCAGAAATATTATACACATACGCTTTAAAATGCTTTTAGTCCTGATTTTGTTTTAAAACGAAAAGACGCTAGAAATGTAGTGCATTTTAGTTAGAATTATGGTGCTAGTTGGGGTGGCTGTCAGTACAAAGGCTAATGCTATTTATTAAGGTCCTGGTTTTATTTAATAGCCAGATGAATGGAACAGTTAATAAAAGAAATATTGCTTTATTCCCTGACATTTATGTCCTTGGTTTCCAATAAAGAATTGAAATTATGAATAGTTGATGGTTTAAATTGATGTTTTATGTTGAACGCTAGCTATAATTTCCCCTCTGAGGATTGTAATACCGAGAAACAGATGGTTTTTCACAGTAACAAATTGCTGTGTGTATACTGTATATAGAGCTGCCTTTCAGATCCTTTCACCTTCAGCACTGCGCAGCCCCGGCGTCAGGGGCCGCCTTCGCACGGGGCTGCGCACGGCGACGCGATACCCGCAACACGGGCTGCGTTAAAGGTAGAGACGCGAGAGCTGCTGCAACAGCAGGGTCTGAGCAACGGCGTAGTGCGAGCAGGTGGGTTCTGAGCACCCGCCACGCACACAGAGCGCCTTCCGTTCAGGGTGTCCCTGGCACGCTGAGATTAAACTCTTGGGAAAGTGGGAAGAGTGGCCGTGGTGGACAAGGATGCTTGGAGCCCGGGCCTCCCTGCAGAGGCTGCTCCGAGGTTCAGTGCGCGCTGAGCCCCGCTCCGGGCTCGCACCCATGGGGTTTGCTTCCTCTTGCTCTGAAGTCTCTGAGTGCAGAACGCGCCTCTTGATACGTTTCTAAACCACTCCTTGGTGCTTGTTAGCGTGAGGAAGGAGTGGGAGATGATTAGCGGAGAGTTTGACAATCCATGTTGAAGACACACTTTTTCCAAGCTAATTATCCAGGGAAATGATTAGCAATTATCACTTTTAAATGTGCCCTCTTAAGATTAAACATGTAATATTTGGATTAAGAGTCACTTTAAACTCCATTAAGAAAACTGAAAGAGCAAGAACAGCAAGGGTGAAAGGATGCGCGGGGCTGCGGCGCTTGCTCCTCACCCGGGGTCTTTCTCCTGCCCCATGTGTCCTGTGGGAAATCGTGGTACTCACCTGTGTACAAAACACACAGGCTGCAACCCGAGAAAAACAAAGGGACGTACATAATCATTCAATTAAATGTTTTTCCAATGATTTTCCAAATATCTCGGGTTTTTTTGTTGGTGGTGGTGGTGGTTTTTTTCCCGGGATGGAAAAACCCGCAGCCTCCCGGGACTTTGATGCTTCCTACCCGACCTGTACCTGATAGGAGATGCCTGTCGTGTTTTTTCCGATGCTTGTTTATAAACCAGTAAGAGGCGATTGGTTTGTAAAGCCAGAAAGCTGCTGGAACGAGACGCTGTGTTGCGACACCTGGTTAATTTTTTTCTTGAGAGGCAGCAACCAACCATGCCCCTTCCCCCTCCATTTTTATCAGTTATTGAATGATGCAGTTTAACGTAATAGTTTGCAGTGGGAGAAGAAATAGTCCCACGGGAATTTATGGGAAACAAATCAGCAGCATTACCCTGCACATAGCGCTCTTGCAGTGTTTCATAGGGCACCGCTGTAGACTATGTTGCAATGGGAACTTAATGTTAATCAGACCTGCTTAGCTAAATGTTGCATACCCTACTTTTTTTCTGGTTGTTCTGCTTGTATTAGAAGTGGTGAAGAAATGCAGCAGGAATCCCGGCATTTGCTGGTTTTTCCTTTTGGCTTCATGTCAGGAAACAGCACGTTGCTGCGATCGGTCTGGCGCCGCGTTATTGCTAACCAGGATAAAGCACTGGGAACACTGGGACGGGGACGCGGGCACTAAGTATAGCCAGTGACAAGGACAGCAAAGGTCAGCAAAGGTTAGGATAGTTGGGAAAGCCATTTTGCCAACATGAATTGTGTTGTTTAATAAGTTACTTAGAACCAGTTCCTAGCAGTTCGTATCACTGAGTTTAAGTAGGAAAATTCACCGTAAATCCTATTTAGAGTAGCTGTTCTTGTAGTTTAAGAGGGAGTTATACGAAGCTTGCAGGAACCAGTTTTTTTAAAGTTTGTGTAATGAAAAAGTGGCAGTTGGAATAATCTAAAATGGGTCTTTTGTTGCCAATAGTTTCGGAGTATTATTTGATTTTAAAAAGGTCATGTTTTGCCATTCGTTTGCTAGTACAACAGATTGGTTTAATGTTTTATTACATAAGCAGTTGTGGAAGGGGGATCAGCCCAGAGCCGAGCAAAAGCCCCACGATCTGAAAACAGAGCTGGGCGACTTTATTAAACTTTATTTACTGGCTCTCCCCTTAAGCAATATTGCGCTAATGCAGCTGCTTTTAAGTTCTGGATAAGGGAAAAACAGAAGAGAAGCAAAAGAGAGAATCAAGAGCCGTATAGCAGCAGATTAGCTGTGCATTGCCTTTAACGACTGCCTTGTTTCCATGAAGTTCACATAAATGAGAAATTAAATATTTTCAGTATTGCAAAGGGCTGGAATAAGCTCGGCTTTCTCCAACCATGCTCCCCCCACTCTTTTTTTTTTTTTTTTTTTTAAATTATTATTATTATTTCTTCCTCCTTTTGGCCTGGAAATTGTGCCCCAGCAAAGCTTGTGTAAAGCTTGGGCTCCATGCCCAGCGTTTGTGACTGTCTGGTGCCTTGAGCTGCCCCGCGACGGGCAAGCGGGGCCTCCATCGCCTCGCAGCTTCAGCCCATAAAGAGCCCACGGAGGCCTCTTGAACACAGAATAAGAGATTTAACTAAGAGAATGAGGTGTTTCTTAATCCTCCGTCTTTTGATTCAAAACCAATCCATATTTCATAAAGATTAAATATTGTCACTTTGGGATGTCATTTGTGGCCTGTGTTGGACAGCACAACCAGTTATTTCAGAAGTGTTTATGCCAAATGTATCAGCGTTTCCTTTCTTCCTAATGGGTACATCTGTTGATGAATTATTTATTTAGGAAGAAGCAGAGCTAGTACTAAGCGAGCGTCCCTTTGATTTGCAGGTTGTCCTTCCCTCAGAGCCGGGGGATTCGTGTTCTTGCCTGAGAAGCTGTTTTTGCAGAGCTTCCTCGTGAGCTCAGGAGCATAAACCAAGCTCAGCAAACTGGTTGTGCCCAGTGCCATGTAACCCCACACGCTCCTGAGGTACCTGTTAAAGAAACCCTGGCACAAGGGACAACTGTCACCTTAGGTCAGTGCTCAGAAGCTCCTCGTGTTGGCAGAAACTCTGTGCTGTTTGATTCACAGTCCTCAGCTCCCTTAGTTCTTTCATATATTAGCGAGTTTGGTCGCTGCTCCATATAAATGAGGTATAATCTGAAGCTGTCAGGCCTTGAACGAGCGCTAAGTGAATTTATTCAAATTTCTCTTTAAAGCTAGGAATATTTATAATAAAACTTGCCAGGGCTTCAGTTAACAGTTTACATTGGGAGTATTTTTTTGTCGTGAAACACAAAAACAAGTCCAAAAGTGACTTTCTGAGCTGATAATATTCTGTTTGCTTCACTTAGGGAAAGCTCGTGTTGTGACTCCAGCAGCAAACGAGAAGCTTGCCAGGCCTCGGTGCAAATTAATTAAGCTCAAAGTTCTATGAAAATTAATTAAGCTCAGTTGAAAATAGGCTAAAACACTTCTCAAATTTATACTAAAGTGGCTCGTAACAGTTGCATTTAGAGCAAAGAATGGCCTCTTAGGGGTGTTTTAAGTTGTGGTGCTGCCGTTTCCTCCTGCAAAGAGTGCAGGGGATGTGAGCTGACCTGGGCACCATGGCCCCGTTTTTCCCCTTGGCCACCGCGGGGCTGTGTCCAGCACACAGGGATGCTCAGCCCGACCTCAACTGGGTTTCTTATGGCTCTAATGCAAAACTAGAAAGTGTTGGAATATGCTTTATCATTTTGAGTGAAAGTGCAGAAATAAGCTGGCTACAAAGATGACTTAAAAACCTCAATTGCTCATTGGCCACGTTGTGGACATGGAGCTGTCGGAAGAAGCAGTAGCAAGAACGGGAATGCCTGATTTTAGCTGCCAGGGGAACATGTTGGAGCTGAATGGAGGCTCTAGCCAGTGAATCTCCTCTGCCTCCTTAGCTGTCAAATGTTGAAAATAAAGGATATTGGGTGTGCTGTGAGGAAAACGCAGAACGAAATCGGGAGATAGAGAACCCAAGCAAGGGCTTTCTGAACTGCTGAAGACCTCCGGGGAAGTGACAAAGTCGAACCACGCGGCTGGGCCCAGCGGCCCTCACTCTTGTGAGCGCTACTGGCCAGAGCCTCGTCGCAAAGCTGAGCCCAAAGTCCCCAGGTTGGCAGGGCTCTCTTACCTACGCTGGGGGCTCAGCAGATGCTGCAGACTTGAGCTCAGTCAGACGGGTCCAAGATTCCTGCCCTGGCCTGAAAAGAGGAGCAGGAAATTGCTCCTCCAGCCCCTTCCCCACCAAGATGCCCAGGCACAAAGGCGGCTGCGCGAGCCGCCCTCTGCTTTCCGTTTGGTATTCACGCACTTCAGCTCTAAATAAGCTTTTAATCAGTTCCCGAGTCCCCTTGAAAGCTTTCCTGTCGGGGCTTGTCGGTAAGGACGCTCGTGTTTCTTGGGTAGTTACCGAAAAGTGAAACCAGATGCAGAGTAACCATCCAAGTTTGGAAGCCGCCTGGCGGGGTGCCCTGGCCGATGCTCTTTCGAGCCGCTTGGAACACTGTTTTGGGCACTGTGCTGGAGTATCCTGTTCGGGAGGGCGGTGAGTTTGCAGCAAAATTCAGTGAAAGCAGCAGAATCAGATTCCTCTGCCTCAAAAGGGACAGGGAGGAGAGATCCGTTTGCGGCTTATTTAGTAACTCCCAGAGTTGCTGCTACCGTATAACTCTATTCATTTCCTTATTAATTAGGTGGTTGTGCTACTTAAACCTCCTTTCTGTCCTTTGGGACCCAATTGTTGTCACAGGTGGGAAATGAGCTACCTGTGCCATGCTGGGAAGCCGCATGTGCCCTCGCTGTTCCCAAATCCTGGAGCGTATTCACCCATCGGGGAATGGTGCTGCCGCTCCCGGGGTTCCCTCCAGTGCCCCCACTGTTCACGAGGGGGGACAGAAAAAAAATCCTGCTATGTCTGCAATGCCTTTGATGCCCAGACCATCTCTGTGCTGGAATAAAAGCCACATTTGCCTCTCTGCTTGCGGATTCCCCTCAAATACAATTACAGCAGCACCGGTGGCATCCTGATTCATCAAGATCTGCACTAAGCACTTCTGAATCTTATTGACCACTTGTTTTGGAAGATGATAAATCCCGGTTCTCTGAGAGCAAATAGATTTAATAGAGCAGATTTTTTTCTTTGATTTATGTTTGCCATGAGCAGAAAGCAGGATTTCAGCATCCGCGAGACAGTGCCTCACAATTACTGACGCGGAGGCAGGCAGTGTCTGTTTTGCTGCCCTATGACAAATTGGCTATGAAGACTTGGTGACAGTTTATGATATGTTCATATAGAACTGGAGTACTTGTTGCAATGATTGCTTCAAGATTAAACTTCCTTGAAACCGAGCGTTGAATTTAGAGGACGCTGCTCTGCAGACGGGAGTGCAGGAGCTTAACTGGTTGCAGACTGAAAAGAAAGGTGACAAGAGCCCTGTATATCAGACTTGAAAGCAAAACCCAGTTTTTTTTTGCTGTGTGTTGAAGCTTTAAGAAATGTTTAAGGTGCATGTGCTTTGTACTGTTCATGGAAGATGACTACAGGTATTTAAATACTATTTTTGGCCCTTATTTTGTAACATAGGTAGGGATTTGCAAGTAACCCTGAGTGCATCTGGGCAAGCTGCGACATCAGTGCGCAGCAGTTGAAGAAATTAAAGCACAAAATGTTAAATTGTGACCGTGTGGTCATGTTAGCTGGAGAGCAGAATGACCCAAATGGGAGGAGGCGGACGGAGCGGGACCGTGGCTGCAGCGTCCTGTCTGTGTGTTGTCCAAATAAGCGATGATAATAATGGGCTGATCTGCGTGTTCCAAGGCACGAGGAGCAGGTTAGGAGATTCGGGCGCAATGGTGGCTCCCCCTGTGTCCTGGTGACATCGTCCCCCAGTGCTTTGGGTTGCTCAGAAGCAAAGTGCTGAGTTAGAAGAACCGAAACTCTGCTCTGCAGTACCAAGATGTCTCCAAAGGGAGCTGTGGCTGAAGAGGTGTGAAAATGAGCACATCCCCCATGGTTGATGTGATCAGATAAACCAACTAGTTTGACTATAGGGAAAAAAAAATCTGTCTATCTACTTATCTGTCTGTCTGTCTGTCTATCTGTCTATCTATCTATGTAATAGAATGGTGTCTTCCCCAGGCCCTTGTATGTGCTTTGCTCTCCCGCCCCGTCCCTCCTGACACTTCCTTTCCAAGCACCCTCTGCAAAGAGTTTGAACAGAAACTGCCTTGAGGCTTTAGCACATTGAGAAAAAGTATTTTTATCTGTGGTTTCAGGAAGGAAATGATTGTGACCGAAATCAAACAAACAGAGCGACTTCGAAGAGCTTGTTCTTGAAAATGTTGAGCGCGATTTTTGCAGCAAGTGGCCTCCCCATGCTGGAGATTTGCACTGGGTTGAATTCAGAGCGTAAAATAAGCGCTGGTTAGAGCTCCCATCTTTCTAGCCACGTCTCAGGGAAATCCTGCATGCCAGCTTTGCAAACCAGGCCCAAGCAGTAGTGTCACTCCATGGTGTTTTCAGCCAAAGAGGGAGAAGGGAGCAAGGGAGGTCTTCCCGTTTTCCCAAGAGGAATTGGTGGCGCGGGAAGGGCAGTGTCCGCGCTTCCCTCGCCGCTGAGACGGTTCTGCCCGTCCTGGCTGTGCTCTCGCCTGGGTAAATTTGCTCTGTGGTTACGGGCACAATGGTTTATTTGTGGGGTATCTGGGCCTATCGCTTACTAACAGTTTCGTCATTTGTCGTTAGGGCTGTGGGATTATAGCACCAGAAATAGTTGTGTTTACTTAATGTTGTCATTACATTAGAATGGGACTTGTCTAAATAATGAAATCCTAGAATAGTTATGTACTACTCGAAAAACATGTGTCAGGACGGCTTTAAAAGTTGCTTGAATGTGAGGAGTTTGTTTCACAAAACAACGGATCCTGCCATGCTAAGGATGGGAATTGCCTTTTTCTCAGAACAGGTGTCATGGATAATTTAGAGGTGCCTTGAAAAATTAAATTTTATATAGAAGCCAGCTTAAAAATGAAATGCTGTCAATCTTGGGAGTGTATTAGGTGCATTAAGTGAACATGCATTATGCTTTTAAATACTTCAGAAGTCAGCACTGGCCGGGTCACCTGCAGTTGGGCGTTCGATTTTAAAAGCTCAAATCAGTCTGCTGGATTTCAAATAGTGCGGCCGTGCTCGCAAGAAGTGTCTTGAAAATAGTACCTACTGATGTGTTTCTTAACATTTCTGATTGAAATGTGAAAATGAGATGCTCGATTCCCGGAGAAAAACACGTAGACACTTCTGCATCTAAAAATATTAGTTTAGCTTTCAGTTTGAGGATGCTGCAGATGCTTTGTGTTGATGCACCCTTCATTTTGACGACAGATTCAGAGTCTGCTCAGGAAACAGAAGGCTCCTCGTTTGCTGGACAGTAATGCAGAGCTAGCAGAATTACTGAAATCTTTCCTGCAAATTTGTATAATCCAGATTTTCTCTCTTTTTTTTTTCTTTTTTTTGTTGTTTTTCTATTTGCTCCTCTTCTTGGTAAATTGATCCGTCTAAAACTATGCAGGGGTTAATACACGCTTTGGTAAGTAAGAAGAATAACAAGCAGCTGAATGTGAGGTTCAGCCCAGGAAGATGGGAATTGTGAGATAATATTGAGCGTGCCCAAAGGGACAATGCTGTCTCTTGTTGTTGCAGCTATATTTAGATACCATGCTCCTGTGCAACTTAAAATACTCTGAATAGCAAGATGATTTTTTTTTCTCCCTCCTCGATCTGAAGCCGTGCAGCACAGGGTTGTTAATTTTGGCTTATCGCAGCTGACACTTGAGTAGGGGGGAGAAAATAGTGGTTTGAGGCTTTAACTCTCCCCACATGTGCCCCTTGTGAGGAGCCCTCTTGACTCCAGTGAAACTTTCTTGGCTGGCTGCAATCCCATACCCTGTGCCTGGGGAAGGTTCACAGGTCGTTCGGTTGATTTAAAATCCATTGTTGTTTGTGCAGCTGATAAGGGGCAAAATAGCTATTAGTTAACAGTCCTGGTTCAGAAAAAGGTTTTAATAATTCTGGCTTCCTACTTGCATAAATCGAATTCCCTTGCTTAGTTAATGCAAAGAGTGTGATTTATGCTTTCATACTTGAGCTGACATAAAAATGAGCCATAATTTTCACACTTTTTCAGGAGGGCTTTTTACTGTTGCACCATAAGCCTTTGTATTTTACTCAGCTATTAAATATTTCTGTAAGCTGATCTGGCAACTGTTTCTGTTGCGTGAAGCTCAAGCACTCCTCATCGTGCTCTTTGTGAGCGGGTAACGCTCTTGAGGGGAGATGTTAATATAATTGAGCAGAAAAGGCAAAATATCAGGCAAATTGTTTATGGTGGGGCTAACCCTGGGACACTAATGGGATCCCTGGTTTGGGTCCTGCTAGTGGTTTGCTCTTCCAAGCAATGATGGTTGTGAAGGTCCTGAACGTGTGTGGTGCTGGGACACGTGAGCTGGATGAGGTGAATTCTGAGCTTGCCTCGGAAGTCCCAGTCGGTGTCAGGCGGCAGGCGGGATGCTCTCTGGGCATGGGCAGGCTGGTAACATGTCCTCTTTTGCCTGTTGCTCGGCACTGAAGGAGGACGAAAAGCCATAAAAATTACATCCCCAGGGACGTGCCTGGAGGATTGCAGGTTTCAGAGACCTGATCCCTGCACTTGTCTTGCTTGATTTCCATTGCACCAGATCTCCAACAACATGGCTTTGTAACGCAGTCGTTGCCCCTACCTTCTATCCAATTAAAAAAAAAGTACATTAGCACATATATTTTTTTCCAACCAAGTATGTTTTTTCCCTGGTAATTCTACACAACAGGTGTCTATACTTCCAACACCTGATAATGGCATTGAAGCATCTCCCCGTACTCCTAATTATCCCAACAGCTTCAAGAGCAGCATCAAAAATAGGCAGTAGCATCTGCTTTGATCCGCAAGCAGGCTGCCTGTGTCCTGCTCAGACCCGGAGGACCATTGAGACGCTGCAGAAGTTGTTGCAGCCGCTGGATGATCTCCAAAGGGGTGGGAATTTCCCCCTCCAACAGTGTCAAGTAGAAACTTTGTGCAGGTGCTAACGCGGCTGCTGAGGCAGGAGGGACCTGGCAGCGCTCAAGGGAGGAGGTCACCCGTCTTGCAGAGGATCCCCAAACCCCAGGGCTGGTTTTGGCTTGCAAGGGGTATAGAAAGAAATGTCGGTTAGCGGTGGGCGGGCATGTGGGTTTGCAGTTGCTCCGCTCCAGAATGTGGATGCAGTTATAATAGTGTAAAGATGTTTATTTTTTGTTCCCAGATGGGAGTCACTCGTCCCCCTCGCAATTACATCCCTCGCGATGAAATCTCAACATTGAACAGCATTAGGATAAAATAGCACCATTTTCTAATTAGAAAGTCAGCTCACTGTTTCTAGTTGCCTACTTAAATGTGATATGATGAAGATGGTTTATATAGATGTGTTTCAAAAAGAAGGGTATGCTGCAGTCTTTACATTTCACATACTGCTTAAATGAGGTGAGGTCACTCCAGACTGCCGAGGGGCTAAGAGTGAGTGCGTGTTAGATCCAAGATAGTAATGGATATTTTCATTTATGAAAACACCATAAGAGCCCAGTCCTCGCACCAAGTGCCTTTCAGCAAAAGTGCTGGAAAGGGTTGCTCAGTCTGCATTTTCCATTTGGTCATCATGGAGTGCAGCTTTTGCCCAGTTTTTCATCTTTCAATGTCTAAATGGTTTACAAAAAGCATGATCACCCCCAGAGTCTTCTGTAGGTTATCCCCCATCCACACTAGTCTTATGTGCAACAGCTAGTTCTATGCAGAGGACTCAGTAAGGCTGCTGGGTTAAGTTACTGGAAGCTTTCAACCAGGTGAATGCTCCAAATCAAGTTTATAATTAACCCGTATATCCTTTTCTAAGTATAGACAGTCAGGACCCAGTAAGTGGAAGTGTAAAGTCAAACAAGTTGCTAAATCAATATTGATTCTGATAAAATAAACCAAGAATGCTGATAAGGAGAGTCCATGGTGTCACTTGTCCAACTTGCCTTTGCTGCTGTCGAAGGCTTCAGTGTCGGCCCTGCCTTGGCAGAAGGGAAAAAATGAAAAGAAATGTTGTGGGGCTGGTAAGGCAGTATATTTTGTTGGGAAAACTTTATAACTTTTTGGGGGTCTAAAGAGCATTTACTCAGCTATTGCATTTTGAAATGCGGCATTTCCATTAAAATTAAAAAAAAAAAAAAAGAGTTGTAGCTTTGTAGTATTAATAAGCTGACAGGTCAGTGAGCTGTGGGAAGTGCATCAGTGTCGTGGAGAGGCTGTCTGCATTGCTGAATCCAGGTGTTAATTTCAGGGAGTAAGATAAATACAAATAAAAGTAATACTTTTATCTTTTGAAAAAGGAAAAAAAGAGGAGGGGGGAAAAGAGAGGGGGGAAAAGAGGGAAAAAAAAAAAAAAAAAAGGAAAAAAAGAGGAGGGGGGAAAAGAGAGGGGGGAAAAGAGGGAAAAAAAAAAAAGGCATCTTGAATCTGTAAGAAGGGAAGATGTAATTTCTCATCTCTGAGGAGCAGATCTGTCCCTGGAAATCACTTTGGGGATTGTAAATGTTGCACGGTGTTGGCAACACAGCTCCGTACTAAGGAACTGAGCAAAGTCCGCAGAGTTGCGGCTGTTCCTGCCCTGGGTCTGGGGAGGTCACAGTCCAGCCCGACCTTCCTGCATTTGCTGAGCGCGAGTTTCTCTTCTTTGGCCAGTTTGTGCTTAGACCTTGCGCGACACTTGCTGGTAATTCCTCTCTCAGGCGAGAAGTAATGGAAGGAGCGGGAAGTCCGGAGCGGGACGCGGCCCGGCTCGCAGCCGGGCGCTGCAGGCGGACAGGGAACTTCACAGCGTCTCCTTCCGCACTGATTGCACGTATAAATACTCATTTTTACTGAAGTGTCTCATAGCTGAAGTATTTTTGCACATAACTTTATGATCATGTAAAGAGCGGAAAAACGCTTTTGAGAGGAGTCGTCGCTTGGCAGGGGCTGCCTAAAATAGCAGCGTTGCCGATGGAGGAAGCTTAGAGCGGAGATAGAAATAAGGTAAAAAGTTAGAAGCTGAGGTTAAAGCGATTGCAGATAACTTGATCTGGGGTTGCCATATATAGTCACGCAAGGAAGAGCCTGCCGGGATGCGCCGGACGTTTATGGACTTCTCAGACTCATCTGTGGGAGCCAAAGAGCCCCAGCCAAGAGATAGCGACTTTGCTGAAGTGCCTCGAGTTCCTCAAGAGCCGCAGTGCGAGGAGCAGCCCTGCCCCCGCGAGGAGGAGGAGGACGAGGAGGAGGAGGCAGGTCAGGGAGCTCCGGGCAGCACCGAGTCCCAGCTTTTGGACGGAGCTTCGAGAAGATGAGTTACTTTCCAGAGCTCTAAATAAATAAATAAATCAAGAGAACCCTTGAATTATTTTCCGTTGCTATTATCAAAAGCTGGCTGGCTAAATTTAGCAGTTTCCGATAGACGGCAGAGCTTATGCTAGCAACAGTAAAACTATTTTTCCTTAAGTGCAATTTGTCACCTCCCCCTTCTGGCTTTGTGGAAGATAAGCCTGTACCAGCTCTGTGGATTTATTGTTGGACGAATACATCCCATTTGAATCTGCTCTTGAGTGCAGTGTGATGCTCTGCTCGGCTCTGGTGCTTCGATAGCGCACAGGAGTGAGTCCCCGGCTTGTCCTACCCCTGCCTTTTAAAAATCCAGTCCTCTGCGTTTCTTTTTCTATGTTTTCCCCCCAGACTGTTTGCAGTTCATATAAATGTGAGACCTGGTCCCACGTGAGGCTGGTAGCCGCTCCGGCGGGAGCAAGGAGCGCCGTGCTGAGGCGCCGGCGGCTCCGCTCCCTCGGGATGCTGCAGCTTTGCCGCTGCAACCTCGGCTTTGCCCCGCACTGCCCCTGCTCTGCACGTGGAGCCGGGCGCCCAGCTTGCACCCACGCCGCACTGCTTGACGTGTGGGGTGCAGCATCGTGGCCTGTGTTGTTAGCTACTTGTTAGACACGGTAATTTTTTAAGATGCGGAGGGTTTTTTTTTTTTTTTTATGATGGAAATTGCACATTTCTGTGCTCCTCAGGATGTGCCTGAGCAGTGAGGGTAGCAGCAGGAGCTCTGCTGGCATCTCTGGAGATTCAGGGTGGGAAATGAGTGGATGGAGGGAGATGGGCAGGACACGGTTCAGCAGAAATACCAAGGATGTGTTTTCCTGGGAAACGACATCGGGAAGCGAGCATACAAGAGGGCTTGAAGGCTTTGGAGGGACAGAGATAACGTTTGGCGAACATAGGGGAGGATCTTCATGGGAGTGCACGAGTAGCAAGTTGATTTCCATCTTTCTTAGACTTATTCACGTAGCAGAAGCTGCGGGCAAATAGCAAATAATCATCTCTTATCAATGCAGAGGTAGGGCTCAAGCTCCAAGAGCTGTGAGATGGGGCTTTCCCCGCACCAGGCTGTCCTCTCAGCAGGAAAAACTCACTCCAGGGCTGCTCGGGTGTTTGTGTCATTGGCTAAGTGAGTCCCAGGCTGGGTTTTGGGCAGTTGGACTGAACCAGTCCTCCACACAGGTGTGGAGTGGGCCTGGGGGCATTTTGGTCACAGGCAGCGGTGGGTTCTGGTGACCCCAGGGACATGTGGCTGCTCCTGTGGGACGGCTCTCCTGGCAGAGCAAGGTTTGGGGTCCTGGGACCGTCACTAGCGTGGGGTGTTCAGCGAGGCGTCGGCACGAGCCAGGGCTGCAGGAGGAGCCTTCACAGCAGCTGCACAGGACATAGCTTTCTAAAATTCATGTGTGTGCAAAAAAGGGTGCCGGATTTTTCTGGGTTTGTTGGTGACCTGTTGAAAATAAGCCACCTTTCATTTCCCCTCGAATTTCCTTCAAATCAGATCCTTCCAAAAAAGCCATACCTGCTTTGTTTGTTTGTTTGTTTGTTTGTTTGGTTTGGTTTTTTGTAGCAACTCCAGGTTTTAAGATCAGAATTGTTTCTCTTCAGTGTCTTTTCAGGCAGTGTTAAGTTGCTGTTTTGTAAATAATGGTGGGATTTTAGGATGCTTCTCAAATGTGCTATTTAGTAAATTAGTTTGTAAAGTTAGTTTCAAAAAATTATATAGGTGTGTGTATAAGCGTATACATACACCCATGTGTATGCATGGATGCAGGAGTTCTTTTGCATAGCTGTTTCTTTCAACAGTTGGGAAGGTAACCAGTGCGTGGTCATACACTGCGGTGTAGGCACCAGGTAAGCTTGTTGGGTTTCCATTGGTTTCCATTTCCAAGGAACTATGACTTATCCCATGGAGTAGCTCCATTGAAAGCACCGTGGCAGTCCCTGACCAAAGGATATATGTGTGTGGCAAGGAGACCCCTTTGCAGATGATCTTGAGGAGATGCCAACTTTCTTGGGCCTGGGAAGAGCAGAGCTTCCCTCCTTGCCAAGGCCAGGAGCCACCGGAGCAGCCCTGAAATTCCTGCTGGCCCCAAACTCGTTTTTCCCAGGGCTGCCAGATCCACAGGACATCAGGTTGGATGGAAACCCAAGGGGTGGTTTCCCGAGGAGCATCTGAAGCTTCCTCTGCAGGTCGGCTGTGGAGGATGCCCTCCAACGAGGGCCAGCCCATGCCTGAAGTGTTGCCAGGTTCCACCCAAGGCAATTAAATATCGCAAATCCATCGCTTGTCAGAGAATCTGGTTTATATTTTGTTTTTTTTTTTGGCTATTTTTACCCTGCTCCGTTGCCTTTCCTGAAGCGCAGGCTTCTCCCCATGAGTCACCACGGATGGGTTTTTGCTTAATTTTCTGCGTTAAGCTGCAGGTCTGCGCTCAGGAAGTATCAGCTGTTCACAAATGGAGTATATATATTTTTCACTTCATGCTGGGTGGGTCCGTATACTGAAAAATAGGTCAAGAACAGTAATCTAAATCTACTGCTAATAAATAATTAAAGCTAATGGAATTTGCACAGGATCTGTGAGCTGAAATATTTCAGAAAGTAGTGGTGTACATTTTGCTACTGTAAATCAGGATTTCTTATTTATCGTTGTGCTAGGCAAAAGCATATCTATAAATGAAATTTAAATAATTTTTTTTCTGTGCAGAGAAAAACCTGGCATGCTAATGTATTAAAATAACTAAAAATATCATAGCAAATAGATAACAAAGTGATTCATTCTTTAATGATCAGATTTCAAGTAAATACTTCATCAGTCTTGAGCAATAAGAGGTTTTTTATCTTGTTCAATCTCAGTGTGAATTGAGCAATAGAATTGTTTGCTCATGTGATGTAATTTGTCTTACATTTTAGGAATTAAATAAGTCATCTAAGCTACTATACGATACCTGTTTGGACAACTCTCTGGGATTTTTGTTTCTTTTAGAGCAGCCTGCTGGCACTTACTAAGCCTTAGGGCTTCCCTTAGTGAACTTTGAGATGTGTTTGGCCAGGATTTCTGCTGAAGAAACTGTATTTTACTGTATTTCTTCATAATTATGGGTACAAAAAAATAGTATTTAAAACCCTCTGTATTGGAAAGTGAGCATCTATCCCATCCCGTTCATAAATTTTGCGGTTTTCTGTGTGTCATGATGACAGGTCGGGTGCATAAAGTTTGTATTACCCCAACACGTGGCCGATGCTGAGCTGCCCCCAGGTGCTTTGGGCCTGGCTGTGTTCCCCTCTCCCCTTCCAGCTCGAGTCAGATGAAGCAGGGACCCAGCAGGGTCAGTGGGATAAGATGTGTGAACAAAGTGCGTGCCCGTCGTGCCCGCCCGAGGATGCACAGAGAAACCCTCCTCTGCTCTAAGGGAATGAGTATTCCCGGTCCCACGTGCTGACAGAGGAGGGCCTTGCTGCCCTCACCAGCTCTTGGAAGCAGAGTGTCCTCCACCCTTGGGTTGTGGCCTGACTGGCAGCGTCATCTCCTCAGCACAAACACATGTCGAGGGTTGTTGTGGTGCTGGGTAGTGTTGGTGAGAAAGCACCTGGTGTCGCGGTGCCGAGCAGTGCCCGTTTCCGGGGAAGGCCAAAGGGCAGGAGATGCGCGACGGGGTGAGAGGGCAGAAGGACCAAAGCATCGCACTTGTCACGTGCTGGCCCCCAAACAGCTGGTGATGATGGTGACCTAGAGCAGGAGCTGCTGGACACCTTCACATCTCAAGTTCATTAAAAATAAGGTGTCAATAACCTGACCATCGGCGTGGGTTTTGTTCTGCACATTAAGATAAACATGTTAAGACATGTACATTAAGATGTACATGTTCTGTACATTAAGATGGAGACAGATGAATAACATAATTGAGTTGTCAGAAAAGTGTATTTGCTGCCCAAGTTCTTACCATAGATTTTTTCTTGTTCTGTTTTCTGAAGAGTGAGACTTTATTATAATACGAGAGTTACAAAAACATGTATTTGGACTCAGATTTCACAGTGTCGCTATTTGATCAAAATACCAACTAGTTGTTCATGCCACTGTAAAGGGGAAAACACTCTATTACCTTTCAGCTATTAGCTTTGATTCAGATCCCGATAGGGCATCCCAGTGCCGAGTGTCCAGGTACCGCAGTGTCCACAGCAGTGCTTAGCCAAGCTGGAATCATCCTGATAAATCATCAGATGGCACTGGAGTAGCAGGACAGTAATAGGATGGCATAGGAGCGCATGGATATTTCAAGCCAGTTGGGCTGATAAATTCTCATTTGTTTTAGTGCTCACCGGCGTGTTCCCCGGTCGGCCGCGGCGGTGACTCGCTGGGCGCGCGGGCCGGGGCTCGGGGCTCTTCCTGTTTTGATGGCAGCCCCGGCAGTAAAGGCCGCTCCACTTTAAACAGATCATAAATCATCCAGTGTCCTTGCTGCGCCGCGCTGCACGTTCCCCTGGGCCAGAGCTGAGTGTCTCTCTCGGTGCGCTTTTGTGTGGGAAAGGTAAAATTCTGTTTGATGTGAGTTGAATATTTTGAGACAAAGGCTGATGAGGAATTTTGCCCGGCTGCCAAAAATAAATCTCCACAGCAGAGTTTTTGCTAGAGACTTGAGGCACATATAGTCCTGCCTCTTGCGTGTGTTTATTTTTACTTGCCTTTTGTTGAGCTGTGTGAAGTTTGGATGCTGTTTAGCCAAGGATGCTCCTCTCCTGTGGGTTGCTGCTGCAGATCTCAAGTTGTTGCTGAGATTTCACGTTTCCAAGCAGTTTGTCAATGGGAATCCAGGTGCTCTGGTGGTCTCTGTGTCCTGGGATGGTGCCAGGCTGCTAATGGGAAGGACCTGAACACCAAGTCGCTTTGAGCTGCCATCACCTCCATGGCAAGATATTGTAAAAATTGCCTCGCCAACACCAAAAGCTGCTGTCGAAATTGAGCACGATCCATTTGCCCACTGTGGCAAGAGCTCTGCTTAGCAACACTTTGATTGCTGGGGTGAGTGGTCAGCATCCCAAGCCTGCCCAACAAGCACATTGGGGAATCCGATCCTTTTTGGCCCCAACAGCTTTTCTTCCTTTTTGACAGCTTGACCGACGAGCTTTTTGGCATTGGGATGCTCATCATATTCCCCCAAATCATTTGGCATTTTGGCATTCATCATATTCCTCCTTTTCCCGCTTCTCCACCCATGCAGCAACAACATCTTTTCCTAGTAAAGCTGACTATGGTTGCAGAGAGCTGACACCACTCATACCATGAAATACGAGGTGCACAAACGGCTGGTGCCTGTCAGAGCTGGCTTGGGGCTCTCAGCAGAGCTCGCGTTGGCCGGCACCAGATTCCACCCAGCGTCTTGGGGGCACTTTGTCCTTCGAGCTGTGCCTTGGCTGAGCTCTGATTCTCGTGAGCAGTGGGAGCGATGCCCCGTGCTTGCACACGGGAGAACCTGCAGCTCGTCCAGGCCGCTCTCCCGGGTTTCCGCTTGCGGCTCTGGTAGCAGTTTGCTGCGTGGTGCTAAACATGCCCATAGATTTAGAGGCAGTGCTGGGGCAGAAACCATGAAACTGTGATGTGCGGTTTTTATTTTGTGAAATGTTGCTGCGCTTGAGTGCTGTGATTTCTCCCAGATTTTTACAATTTTTAAAAAGGTGTCAGCATCCCAATTGCAAATCTGGTGTCTCGGGGTGTAATTGCGCTGCACATTACAACCCGGTGTGCCATGTTCTGGCCTGATTTGCAGGCGCTTACTTGGCCATTGATTGTTGTTGCAGTTATTTTCTTCAGTGCCCTCGCTGCTGCATTACACATTGCGAAACGTGCAGAGCCCTGTCATAGCTGCTGTTGGTATGTGAGGATACTACCTACCCTTCTGCTCTAGAAGAGACAACAAAACATATCTGGAAACATCTAGGTGACTTGCTCTAAACGTTTGCGATTTGGTGCTGAAGAGGGAGCTCATAACATCCATGTCAAGCTGGAAGCACAGACTAGTTCAAAGTAGATTCTAGATATGCCTTTCACTTTACCAGAGCTCAAATCTCAAAGCAATTGAGATTTAAGTAGTGTTCCAGAAGTGAAAGCGGTTTTAGTAAAATCTTGACAATGCCATAATCTTTTCTTTTTCTAATGCAATATCTTGTTTCTGTCTTCTAGGACCTGCGCAAACAGGTAGCTCCGTTACTGAAGAGTTTCCAGGGAGAGGTAAGAGCTTAGTCTTCTCTGGGGTCTTTGGGTCTTGCTTCCTGGCAGCCTGCTTGGTGCAGAGCTCCCTGGGCAGAGCACCCTGCCCTGGTACAGGGGTAGTGCATTTGAGCACTTTAAGCAAGCAGTGCAATATGTCCATGCAAAAATGCAAAGTGGAGCTGTGGTCTCTGCTTACTGCTAGGCCTGACTTTCTGGAAGGTCATGAGAGCAATGCTCTAGCTAGGTCAAGAACAGGTTGGGTGAGAAGCTTCCCACCGTTTCCGATCCATTGGAGATACCTCAGCTTGCCCTGCCCTAAGGATCAGCAAGTGATAGAGCTGCAGCAAGACTTGACTGGGCTTGATGATCTTGAAGGTCTTTTCCAACTAATGGTTCTAGGGGACTCCCCCAATGCCCACCCTACACCCACCATCCACACTCTCCATCTGCCCCTGCTTTCCTGCCCCCACCCCTAATGCTCCTTTTCTTGTTCCCTGATGGGGGAACAAAGTTCATTTTTGCACGTGAAAGCATTGAATGTTAATTCTGTCCCTGAGAAATAGAATTGTCTCAGCTTTTGGGCTAGTCTAATCCCATGGTTTGCAGAGTGTGGAGGTTTTCCCTCTTTTTCCCTGACCCAGCTCCTGGCAGGCAGGGCAGAAGCTGGAGGCACGAAGCCAAGGGCAGGAGCTCATGGCCATGCCAGCTTAGGCTGGCTTAAAGTGTCCTTGAACGGTGAGCCTGGCATGGCTTGGAGAGAGGCTAACGTGAGCTCATGTGTTTAAATATCCTCCCTCGCATGAATCACGGGACACTGCTGGTAAACATGTATTAGTTCCCTTTTGTTAAGGGAAATTCACTGGTCACTTTAGCTACCTGAATTTTCTTCTCAGTTTGGTCATGAATATTGATTAATTATCTTCTTTTTCCTCCTTTGTACTATGTCTTTGTAGAATATGAACTTGTAAATAAAAACCTCAAACCAGAGAGGTTCACGTTCTGTGGATATTTATCTCAATCAAAAGAGATTGCAGATGAAGTCCATTCCAGTTCTCAAATACCTCATTTCCATTAGTTCCTGGAAATAACCTTTTTTAATGATTTGGAAGGTTTGAGTAAGTGTGCTTTTTATCCTGGTGATAGTTAAAGCCAAAGCATTGTGAAATGGAACTTAGCATGCTACAAATTTTTAAATTCATTCAAAGTGCATTTGAGATGCTATTAATTCATCATTGTAGTATCATTTTATTATCATACCTCTTCCCTCTTCAGGATTTTAATGGAAATTTGAATGCAGTTTTTGGAAGTGAACAGAATGTTGTGTCTGATTCAAAGTGGATAGCATTGACCTTTTGATTTTTGCGGGTAGCTTTTCTGACTTTCCTGGAAGATTTAAAACTTGGCTGGTATAAATAGGCTACTATGGGCAAGACAGAAGTAATTAATTTAAGAGATGTAAATTCCTGTTGTTTCCATCTTAAATTGCATGTTTGTTTGCTTACAGTTAACCAGAGGATGCATCATCTTAATGCTGGGCGCGGGGTATCCTGTGCTAAATACACAGCACATTCATGAAAGGCTAAAGAGCTTTATTATTTGAGCATTAAAATGATTACATAGAATTTTCAAGTTAGCAAGGCAACCATCTTCAAGCAGCCATCGGAATAACCCTCCCGAGCGCAGCAGATTGCAGCGCGTTATCGTGTTTACCCGGGTGCACGGATATTTGCGCGTGAAATCAGCAATACGAACAGCTAGTTCCATCAAATAGCACAGCCTAAGAACGTCAGCTGTGGTGTGGAAACTGAGCGTCCGCATCCGTATTTGTGAAGTCACCAAATAGATATTTTAAGGCTGGGAAAGGATTTCCTGAGGTCGTTGGCATTCTTTTCATGTGGCTTAAGAGCACTGCCCGACGGCAGCGCAGGAATCCCGCGCCGGGAGAAGCCGGCGAGGCGGGTGCTCCCGGACACGGGCTGTGCTCAGTCCCTGCAAAAGCCTTCCCACATTTACCTCTCGCTGAGCAAGTCGTTCCAAGGCTCCTGCCCTTCCGAGGAGAGCGCTCGGGCTCCCTGCTTCGCTGCGCTGCTCTTTAAGCTATCAGTTTGCTCAGGGGAGTAATTTAATAATTTTCCATATGCGGGCAACAGAAGCTGGAGACCTGATGGGTGTGCTGCAGCTCCTAATCTTGCCTGGGAACGAGCACTTTATTAATGTATATGTCTTAAGAACTGAAAACACGCCGCCTTCTGCGCCTCTAAAGGAGTGTTCCTGAGCTGATCTTCATCTCACTTCTCCCCCCCCACCTTTAATTTCCTTACGTTAAATTTACAAACCTAATTAATACAATTTCTTTCCTGTAGGTTCGCTCCATGATGGCTCAATTAGAGGAGCAGTAGAACTGTGGTTCAATATTCAGGCCAGCCTCATAATTGAAAACACATTTTCTTCTCAAAAGCTGCAGCTGGTTTGGTTCTGCTCATGCAGAAAAGGATATAACCTTGCATAACATAGGAAATGAACGGTTGAGAGAGAAGCCAAATTCAATTTCAGTCAGATATTTTGAGGATAAGTCCATGATCTATGGAAGCAAGGGAATGAAAAGTGTGTGTATGTGGAAAGCAGCGTATTCAGCACTCTATTAATCACGGCTAGCCTGGGTGCTGTTGTGCGCTGTTGCGTTAGCGCTGATTCTAGTACAGAGGCTGGAGAGCAGCCAAGCACTCCAGAAGTTAACCTCTTAAAGACCCTGAGCTGCTTTCTGTTGAATAAATGTAATTCTGTGGTCAGAAATAAATGCTTGTGATGTAGCAGGAGCTTTGAAAACAACAGCGTGGCGAAGCTATTACAAATTGCTCTGTGTTGGAGAAGTCAACAGCATACATCAAAATGCGGAGCCTTCTCCTTGCCACTCCGGGGCCAGAGCTCTGCAGCTTGGCAGGGCCAGACCTCTTAGACCACTCAGTATAACAACGGGGAGTAAATGCGGTATTTTTAGGGATAATTGCTATCTTTTAATGCCCACTCGGCGGGGTGTGGATGTTGGGTTGTCCTTGGCACTGCAGGAACGCAGAGACCATTTTATGCTTTGGGTCGATTTTGCTTTGGGATCCCAGCAAGGCTGCACAGCTCCTGGGCTTTTGGGGTGGCGGCGGCTCCGTGCTGCTCCATTTCTCTGTTTACACAAGTATGTAAATGTTTATTTATTTATTTTTGGTGGGCTTGATTGCAGTTGAAACAACATCTTTGCTCAGCAAGGTGATTTAAATACACTTCAGCATCTTGAGGGCAGACACGCTCTCCTTGATGAGCTGGAGCGGTGCTGCTGCCGGCACTGGGCTGCAGGATGGGTAGAAAACATCCCTGGGTGAAGAGTTGTATTTAATCCTGGGCTGCTGCTCCACTGCTGCTTGCCCAGGCTATAGGGAAAAGGGTCGTCAGTGTCATACACACCAGTCCGAAGGGACAAGGGGGCACCAAGCACCCATGTGAGGCTGTCGTGAGGGCTCCAGCATCCCGTCCAGCACCCGCGCATCCCTCCAGGGATGGCGGTTTCCCTGGGATAACTTTGGGGAGGACTCAGCCCAAGCCTTGTTAATGTTATGTAAGTGACAGGGTGCTGAAATCTCCGTTGGCAGCTGGTAGGCTGTCTATATTAAGGGCCGCTATACTGCTGACACCCGTTTGGGTGAAATGCTAACAGTGAAGGGAAACTATTTATGCAAAATTTAGTCAGGCAGCAGCGTTTCGGTTAGCAGAGCAGCAAGTATCTTCACATCCTTTCAGAAAGGAGAACTTGATGGGTGCTGATGTCCTGGGCATGGAAGGGTTGCACAGGGCGCAGCGTTTGGCCGAGCGGCCTCCTCATCCAAACCCTGCTCCTCCAAGTGCCAAGTTTTTCCTCTGTTTATTCCAAAATTACCGCAAGGCTCTTTATAAGCTAGTGTCTGGCCTCATTCTGCTGTACTAGAGCGGCAGTGATTTGTAAGGGAGTAGTTCAGTGTAAAATACGAGTAAAGATTGTGTTGCAGTGTTTGTGCACAGATGGATTGCGCGCCAAGGCTGCTAATGAGCTGATTCCTGCAAGGATTCCTTGGCCCCAATTTTTAAAACACATGCACAGACTTTTGGTCAGGTGAGAGACAAAGAAAAGCGATTGTGGATCCCAGGCTCCCGTTTCTTGCTGAGGCAGGAGGAGAGGTGGGTGAGTGAGCGAAGGTCCCACTCATTTAACTGCGCAGCTGCTGCTCCCACCGAGAAAGTGGAAGTGAAGCTGCCCAGGGCCGGCTGCTCCTCTGCTCTGCAGGGGCTGCTGCTTCTTTCCTTCCAGGACTAGCATCCCCTGGTGAGCACAAACACACGCGGCCGGGAGCTGCAGCCTTGTTGGCTTCCCTCGCGCCCCCGAGCTGCTGCCAAACTCATCTGCAAAGGGCCTGGTGAGAGAGCAGCCCCGCGCAGGTACGAGCCCTGGCGCCGCGCCGAGCAGGTTCCTACACAGCTTGCTACCAAACCCACTGTAACGTCCTCACATTTGTTAAAGAATTTATAGCACAGCTAAAATACACACCATATGCTTTAAGCAGCTGCACAAGAATCTTTTTTCCCCCTTAAAAAAAAAAAAAAAAAAGTTTTAATTGCAGCAAAAAGAAAAACAAAATAGTATTTTCCCTTCCCGAGTAGATCTCGAAGGGAAGGGCTCTGGAGCGGACGCTCGTGCCGGAGCTCCTTGTCTAGAGACGAGCCACTGCGGCCCA
>NW_020455083.1:0-1265 GCF_003342845.1 Nothoprocta perdicaria
AACCCCCCCGCCGTGACCCCCGCTCCCGGCGCTCCCGCCTCGCAGGTGGCGCAGCAGGAGGAGTTCCTGGCGCTGTCGCACTGCCAGCTCGCGGCGCTGCTCAGCCGCGACGAGCTCAACGTGCGCTGCGAGTCCGAGGTGTTCGACGCCTGCATCCGCTGGGTGGAATACGACCGCGCCGGGCGGCGGCCCTACGTGCGCGCGCTGCTGCAGGCCGTGCGCTGCCACGCGCTCACGCCGCATTTCCTGCAGCGGCAGCTGCGCCACTGCGAGCTGCTGCGCGCCGACGCGCGCTCCAAGGACTACCTGGCGCAGATCTTCCGCGAGCTCACGCTGCACCGGCCGCCGCGCGAGCGCCCGCCGGGCCGCGCGCCCAAGGTGGGCCAGCTGGTGTACGCGGCCGGCGGCTACCTGCGCCACTCGCTGAGCTGCCTGGAGGCGTTCGACCCGCGGCGCGGGCGCTGGCGGCGCCTCGCCGACCTGCCGGCGCCGCGCAGCGGCCTGGGYGGCTGCGCGCTCGGCGGGCTGCTCTACGCCGTGGGCGGCCGCAACAACGCGCCCGACGGCAACACGGACTCGGCGGCGCTCGACTGCTACAACCCGGTGACGGACCGGTGGGCGCCGTGCGCGCCCATGAGCGTGCCGCGCAACCGCATCGGCGTGGGCGTCATCGACGGCATGATCTACGCCGTGGGCGGCTCGCACGGCTGCGTGCACCACAGCAGCGTGGAGAGGTGCGGCGCGGCGGGCGGGAATGGGAGCTGGGGGTGTGGGAGCGGGCGGGATGGGAGCCGGGAGCGGGTGGGGTAAGAGCGGGATGGGAGCCGGGAGTGGGTGGGGTAAGAGCGGGATGGGAGCTGGGAGCGGGAGGGGTAAGAGCGGGATGGGAGCTGGGAGCGGGTGGGATAAGAGCAGGATAGGAGCTGGGAATAGGTGGGGTAAGAGCCGGATGGGAGCTGGGAGTGGGTGGGGTAAGAGTGGGATGGGAGCCGGGAGCGGGTGGGATAACAGTGGGATAGGAGCTGGGAGCGAGTGGGGTAAGAGCGGGATGGGAGCTGGGAGCGGGTGGGGTAAGAGCGGGATGGGAGCCGGGAGCGGGTGGGGTAAGAGCGGGATGGGAGCCGGGAGCGGGAGGGGTAAGAGCGGGATGGGAGCTGGGAGTGGGTGGGGTAAGAGCGGGATGGGAGCTGGGAGTGGGTGGGGTAAGAGCGGGATGGGAGCCGGGAGCGGGTGGGGTAAGAGCGGGATGGGAGCCGGGAGCGGGT
>NW_020455084.1:0-1225 GCF_003342845.1 Nothoprocta perdicaria
ATAGACCCCTATAGGACCATAAAGACCCTTATAGATCCTAGAGACCCCTAGAGATCCCTAGAGATCCCCTGGCACTGCCTAGAGGCCCCTATAGACCCCTATAGGTCCCTAGCATTGCCTAGAAGCCCCTGTAGAGCCTTATAGATCTCTAGAGCTCCCTAGAGCTGCCTATAGACCCCTAGAGCTCCCTAGAACACCCTATGGATCCCTATGGCTGCCTATAGCTGCCTATAGACCCCTAGAGCTGCCTAGAGCCTCCCGGAGCGCCCTGGAGCTGCCTTATATCTCCCTAGAACACCCTATAGATCCCTATGGCCTCCTGGGGAGCCCTGCAGCACCCTATAGGATCCCTATAGCTGTTTAGAGCTTCCAAGGCGCCCTAGAGCTTCCTGGGCTCTCCTATAGCTCTCTATAGCTCCCTATAGCTCCCTACAGCTTCCTAGAGGACCCTATAGCTGCCTATAGCCTCCTGGGGAGCCCCGGAGCTCCCTAGGGATCCCTAGAGCACCTTATAGAGCCCTGCAGCTTCCCCGGGAGCTCTCTATAGATCTAGGGCACCCATAGATCTAGGGCCATCTATAGATCTAGGGCACCCTAGCGCAACCTATAGCTTTTCAGAGCATCCTGTAGATCCCTGTAACTCCCTGGTGTTGCCTATAGGTTCCCTGGAGATTCCCTATAGGTCCCCGGGGAGCCCTGGGGCACCCTGGAGCTTCTCAGAGCACCCTATAGATCCCTATAGCTCCCTGGGGCTCCCTATAGCACCCGAGAGCTCTCTAGGGCCCCCCCGCAGTGTCCCCTATAGCTCCCTATGGCTCCCTGGGGTGCTCTGCAACTCCTATAGCTCCCTATAGCTTCCCAGGGCACCCCAGGTCATCCTATAGCAGCCTATAGATCCCAGGGCACCTCCCAGAGCACCCTATAGCTCCTGCGGCGCCCTCCAGGCACCCCCCAGGGCACCCTATAGATCCCTAGGACACCCTATAGCTCCCCAGGGCTCTGCTAGTGCCCCATAGGCACCTGAGAACCTCCCCGCTATAGGCGACCTGGAGCTTTCGACAGCCCCCGGGGCTCCTATAGCACCCTATAGGTGCCTTGGAGCCCCTATAGCTCATCCAGGCCCCCATAGCCCCTGTAGACCTCCTATAGGCCCCTATAGCCCCCCATAGCCTCCTATAGCCCCTCTATAGCCCCCCGATGGCCCCCCATAGCCCCCTATAGCCCC
>NW_020455085.1:0-1218 GCF_003342845.1 Nothoprocta perdicaria
GCCCTTGGTGCCCTCAGAGCCCTTGCTGCCCGCGACGTGCACGGTGCCCTCAGCTGCTGGGCTGTGGCTGCCAGCACATCCCGAGTGCTGGATCCAGACAAACGGCGCTGGGTACCGCCGGGGGGACCTGCCCGGCACCGCGCGGCCGGCCCGGCGGGATGCAGCCAGCCTGGCGGGATGCGGCCGGCAGGAACCGTCCCACTGGGCACCCGCGAGGGCCCTGGCGGCAAGCCCGGGGGAAAGGGCTCATCCCGGCACCGCGCGCTCCCGGGGAGGCGAGCGCCGCTCTGCTCCGCGCTGGGCCGTGTGGCTGAGGTGACGACAGGGACGGGCCAGGTGGCCGAGGCGGAGGCAGAGCCGGGTGTCGCCGCGCGGCGCTATGTAGGGCTGCAGCTGCTCCGCGCTCATGCCAAATGTGCAAAAAAGGCACAAAAAGGGAAGGCTGGGGGGGCAGCCCGGGCGGGGAGGGGGCCCGGGGTGCAGCAGCAGCCACACGGGGACCAGGGGGTGACAGGGAGGTGACAGGGAGGTGGCAGCAGAGCCACCCCCAGGGCACATTCGCCCTTGGGGTACCCGGCTCTGGGGGGTCCCGGCCTCAGTGCCCGCGTGTCCCCCTGTCCTCGGCTGCGGAGGCTTCCTGGGCCCATCCACCCCATGGGAGGGACCTGTGGCCACCGCACAAGGGACAAGAGGGTCGTGGTGGTGGAGCCACCAGGGACCCCAGGGCTGCGCCGTGTCCCATGGCGGCTACTACGTCCTCGCCAGGAGGCCGGAGCACCAGGAGCCTCCGGCCACCTCCACCCAGCGGCATGTCCCCGGCTCCGGAGGGTTGGGAATGACGTGTGCCCGGAGCTCCCCATGGCAGCAGGGATCCGTGTCACGACCCGAGGGACACGCGGTCCCGTGGGCACCGAGCACCCCTGCCTGGCAGCGGCTCCTGTTGGGGAAAACCCTCCGGCAGACGACGGCAGCTGCAGCGACGGGTCCCGCGGCTCCGGGGACGACCCGGTGCAGAGGGTCCCTCCAAAGCTCCAGCAGCGCCCGGGGCCGCGGCGGGTGCCGGGAAGGATCCCGCTATGGACACGGCGGGGAGGCGGCGCAGAGAGCTGCTGCTGCGCTCAGCAAGCACAAGCGTCTTGGAACGCGGGAAGGAAGAGCAGAGCAAAACGGTGCCGAAACGGTGCCGAGGCTGTGCTGAAACTGTGCCGAAATGGTGCT
>NW_020455086.1:0-1145 GCF_003342845.1 Nothoprocta perdicaria
CTGTGCATGCAGGTCTTGAGAAGCATGTTGGGTAAAACCTGATCCTCTCACCCAGAGATTCTCCCTGCTGCTCCATGAGAAAATCYCCAGGCTGGCTGAGCACTGGCCCTTGCAAGTGGCACAGACACTGCCCTAGGGACACAGCACCCTGTGGCACAGGACACTGCCCTGAATTACAACCCTGAGATGATCTGAGAAGACTCCCTCCAGGCACCCCAGGAGCATYGCTCTGCTGCCAGRGACTTACTGCGTCAAGAGCCRTGCACATTTCTCCAACAATGAGGCCTCTTCTGTCCTCCCTCTCTACCCTTTCACTTCCCTCTCTTTCGGTCTTCTCTCATCTCATGCCACCAGCAGGCAGTGCCTGGAGTTCTGCTGCTCTGCACAGAGGAGCTGCTCCTGGACAGAGCTGTTCCTTGGTTTTGCTGCCAGGCAGCCGTGAGCTCACTCTATGCCAAGAGCTTTGCCCCACTTGGCAACAGTAGCCCAGCTGTATGTAAGACTTGATTTCTCTCTTTTACTCTCTCCTCCTAGGTGATGCTCACTGGGGCAGACTAAAACAATCATGTAGATCTCTGGATTAAAGCAGCTAATATAATTCTCTATGGCCACTTGATTCAGGGACAGCAAAATAGCCCAGCAGCATTGTGTCACATACTTGGCATTCCAGCATGTCCTAGCAGATACAGCATGGGACCCACAGGAGAACCATGCTCTTTTGGAGTTTTTCCTGGGCAATGCCCTTGAGAGTCTCTGAGCAGGTTTTTCCTGATATACATACAGAGAGCACAAGGTTTAATAGTACAATTTTATTTTGAAGACAGCTGATGTTACAAGGGATTTTGATTTAGGTGCCTGATTTCACAAGGTACAGAAATCACAAATGCACTTACACAGTACAATACCAGTTCATTTGCAGTACCAATGTGAATGCAGTTATCCGTATATACAATATCTTTGCATTAATGATGCTGGGCATCCTTAGCTGCCAAGAAAAAGAAGGATACATGGAATAAAGTGAGCACAAGTCCTTTGCTCTCCTCAGCATTCATTTTTTAGTTGTTCAAGTTTCATATAACCCTATATTTGTGGGCTGAGCCACAAATACCCTTCCCTCATGCTGTTCTGGTTAATCTCAGGGATTT
>NW_020455087.1:0-1262 GCF_003342845.1 Nothoprocta perdicaria
CAGCTGTGCTTCACGAATCACTGCATGACTGTGTCAAGTAACAACTTGGCAGTTGTAAACAGTCTGTAGAGTAGGAATAACGAGTCCTTCACTGCCCCTGAGTTGGACACTAAAGCTGAGGCCAATGTTCAAATGCGCTTTGCGCTGCTCAGGCAGAAGGGGAGGTGGACGGGGGAGAGCTGGGCCTGTCAGCGCGAGCCGACATCACGTGGCCGAGACGCCTTTTCTGAGCTGGGCAGAGGCAGGCGGTGCGGCTCGCCGCCAGCATTAGGCAAATGGCAGGTGAAGCAGAAGGGATCGCAGGGTATTTCTGGTTGATGTCGTGTTCAGCTGGGGGAAGGGAGGACAAATCCAGGGCAGACATGTCCTAAAGATGGAAGGCGGAGGGAAGTGTTAAGTAACAGGAGTCAGCTCCCTGGGTGGGGGGACATGGGGAGCWATCGGGACAAGCTCTCTTGGAGCTGCAGAGGGTGGGTAAACGTGCTAACAGCTGCAGCACTGGCCTAATGAGAGGATTCTCCTCTCTCTTTCCCTGTCCTTCTCCCTCCTTCCAGTTCTCTGGGTCCCGGGAAGGACTAGGATTGCTGCAGCCCGATGAGATCACTGTCTGAGCAGGGCCAAGCTGGCTGTCTCCTCCGTCACACAGCCCCAGCTCCCTCCATCCGTGACACCGGCGTCTGCTTGTGCTCCAGTGAGTCAAGCATGGATGAGCTCACGCTGACTCCACAGTTATTTCCCTGTCCCCTGCAGGCGTTTAACTGGTTATGAAGAAACCCTGGCCCCTGAGCAGGCTGAGGAAGGAGGGATGCCCCCTCTTTCCCGACTCCCATCCATCAATCCCTGTTTTTGTCCAGTCTTGGCCACCCCTTGGCTGACGTCTCTCAGCAATGGCTGAGCTTTGCCTTCCCATGGGTGGCAGGTCTTCTTGCTGCTGATCCCTCCTTTACTTTTCCTTACCTTAGCCCCTTGGTTATGGGAGAACCTGTGGGTCTGTGGCCTTGTCTTGGGATAATGTGGAGAGGGTCGTGATGGACCCATCATGAAAGGGTCATGAGGGTGCAACATTGTCTTGCACCCTCTGGCTCTTCACCTATGGGCTAGGAAGGGGGTGTAAAGGATGTCTAATGCCAAAGGACAGCATTTAAAAACTGCTCTTCAAGGTAGAGATGATGGCAGAAAGAGGTGGAGCCTGAGGCTGGCAGCATGCTCCAGGTTCCAGGTTTGTAACCTGGCAAGGAGAGGAGGGGAGGGAGATGAGACAT
>NW_020455088.1:0-1209 GCF_003342845.1 Nothoprocta perdicaria
AGCGGTCGTAATGGTTGTGGACTCCATGAAGGAGGTTGATGTCCCAACACCAGTCAATGTCATTTTTTTCCCAGTGGACATGCTGCTTGGCATGGCTGTTGTTGCCGAAGATGCTGAGCTCCTGCCCTCAGTAGATGTTATGGGCACCGAGGAAGAAGTGGGAGCCAAAGAGGAAGCAGTGGCGTCTTCAGGAGATTCTGTTATTGGTTTGGACTGAGCTGCTGCTGTTGCTGTTCCAGCAGTCAAACTTGTCTCAGAGGAACTGGAAGATGGGAGGAACATTGTGGATGTTGGTGATGTCTGTGCGTGGGTGGAGGTCATCGAAGCTGTGCTTGGTGGGAGTGCACTCGTCGCTGGGGAAACTGTGCTTGTCCCTTGGTGAGCAGCAGTTATATGAGGGGACGCAATGGGAGCTGTGGAAGACATAGCGGTCGTAATGGTTGTGGACTCCATGAAGGAGGTTGATGTCCCAGCAGCAGTTGATATTGTTTCAGTCTCAGTGAGCAAGCTGCTTCGTATGGCTGTTGTTGCCAACAATATTGTGCTCCTCTCCTCAGTAGATGTTGTGGGCAGAGTGGAAGAAGTGGGAGCCAGAGAGGAAGCAGTGGCAGCTTCAGAAGTGCCTGTAATTGGTGAGGACTGTGTTGCTGCTTCTGTTGTCCCAAAAGTTGAGCTTGTCGTCTCCTTAGTGGGACTGGAAGATGGGAGGGTCATTGTGGATGTTGGTGATGTCTGTGCTTGGGTGGAGGTCATCGAAGCAGTGCTTGGTGAGAGTGCCGTCGTCGTTGGGGAAAGAGTGCTTGTCCCTTGGTGAGCGGTAGTTGTAGGAGAGGACGCGATGGGAGTTGTGGAAGCCGTAGTGGTCGTAATGGTTGTGGACTCCATGAAGGAGGTTGATGTCCCAGCAGCCGTCGATCTTGTTGTCATCCCAGTGAGCAATCTGCTTGGTATGCCTGTTGTTGCCGAAGATGCTGTGCTCCTTCCCTCAGTAGATGTTGTGGGCACAGAGGAAGAAGTGGGAGCCAGAGAGGAAGCAGTGGCGGCTTCGGAAGTGCCTGTAATTGGTGATGACGTTGTTAGTGGTGTGGTTGTCGAAGTAGATGTGCTTGTGCTCTCCTCAGTGGGACTGGAAGATGGGAGGGTCATTGTGGATGTTGGTGATGTCTGTGCTTGGGTGGAGGTCATCGAAGCAGTGCTTGGTGGGAGTGC
>NW_020455089.1:0-1157 GCF_003342845.1 Nothoprocta perdicaria
GCCCCTGATCCCTGCAAACCGGCACCCTTCCCAGCTCCCGATCCCAGCAAATCCAGACCCTTCCCGGCCCCCGATCCCAGCAAATCCAGACCCTTCCCAGCCTCCGATCCCAGCAAATCCAGACCCTTCCCAGCCCCTGATCCCTGCAAACCGGCACCCTTCCCAGCTCCCGGTCCCAGTAAACCGGGACCCTTCCCGGCCCCCGATCCCAGCAAATCCAGACCCTTCCCAGCTCCCGATCCCAGTAAACCGGGACCCTTCCCGGCCCCCGATCCCTGCAAACCGGCACTCTTCCCAGCCCCTGATCCCTGCAAACCTGTACCCTTCCTCCCATCAAACCGGGACCCTTCCCGGCCTCTGGTCCCAGTAAACCGGGACCCTTCCCGGCCCCCGATCCCTGCAAACCTGTACCCTTCCCAGCCCCCGATCCCAGCAAATCCAGACCCTTCCCGGCCCCTGATCCCTACAAACCGGGACCCTTCCTCCCATCAAACCGGGACCCTTCCCGGTCCCCGATCCCTGCAACCCGGGTCCCGGGGCAGAGCGGGTTGCGGCGGCTGCAGCTGCTGACGCTGCACGGTGGCCGCCCCGCAGCCTGCTGCCCGCAGCGCCCGCCTCGCCCGTGGGCGACGTGCTGCAGACGCCGCAGTTCCAGCTGCGGCGGCTCCGCAAGCAGCTGGCGGCCGAGCGCGAGAGCCGCGACGAGCTGGAGCTGGAGCTGGCCGAGAGCCGCAAGCTGCTCGCCGAGAAGGGTGAGCCCCCGAGCGCTGCAGCCCCGGCGCTGCAACCCCGTGTGCTGCAGCCCCGAGCGCTGCAGCCCCCAAGCGCTGCAACCCCGTGTGCTGCAGCTCCCGAGCGCTGCAGCCCCGGCGCTGCAACCCCGTGTGCTGCAGCCCCAGCACTGCAACCCCATGTGCTGCAACCCCAAGTGCTGCAGCCCCGAGCGCTGCAACCCCCCAGGGCTGCAGCCCCTGAGCGCTGCAGCCCCAAGTGCTGCAGCCCCCGAGCGCTGCAGCCCCGGCGCTGCAACCCCGTGTGCTGCAACCCCAAGCGCTGCAACCCCTGAGCGCTGCAACCCCAAGCGCTGCAGCTCCCGAGCGCTGCAACCCCTGAGCGCTGCAACCCCAAGTGCTGCAGCCCCCGAGCGCTGCAGCCCC
>NW_020455090.1:0-1217 GCF_003342845.1 Nothoprocta perdicaria
GCGCGGGACGGGTGGGGGGCTGCAATGGGGTCCTGGGTGCCCCCCCCGCCGCAGCTGCCCCTGCCCGGGGTGGGCACCCGCTGCCCAGCGCCCCGGTCGTGTCCATGGATCCAGGCGGGAATGGGGCTGGAAAAGGGCCCGGAGGAGCCCCTGGAGCTCCGAGTTGGGGGGCCAGGTAGGGTGGCCCTGCGCCCAAGGGGCACATCACCCTGCACCCCAAGGAGCGGGTGGCCCTGCACCCCAAAGAGGTCACCCCGCACCCCAAAGAATGGGTGACCCTGCACCCCAAGGAGCAGGTCACCCTGCACCCCAAGGAGTGGGTGACCCTGCACCCAAGGAATGGGTAACCCCACACCCCAAGGAATGGGTCACCCTGCACCCAAGGAGTGGGTCACCCTGCACCCCAAGGAACGGGTCACCCTGCACCCCAAGGAGCGGGTCACCCTGCACCCCAAAGAGCAGGTCACCCTGCACCCAAGGAGCAGGTCACCCCGCACCCAAGGAGCGGGTCACCCTGCACCCAAGGAGTGGGTCACCCTGCACCCCAAGGAGCGGGTCACCCCGCACCCAAGGAACGGGTCACCCTGCACCCAAGGAGCGGGTCACCCCGCACCCAAGGAACGGGTCACCCTGCACCCAAGGAGCGGGTCACCCCGCACCCAAGGAATGGGTGACCCTGCACCCAAGGAGCGGGTCACCCTGCACCCAAGGAACGGTTGACCCTGCACCCAAGGAACGGGTGACCCTGCACCCCAAGGAGTGGGTCACCCTGCACCCCAAGGAGCGGGTCACCCTGCACCCAAGGAGCGGGTCACCCCGCACCCAAGGAACGGGTCACCCTGCACCCCAAGGAGCGGGTCACCCCGCACCCCAAGGAGCGGGTCACCCCGCACCCAAGGAGTGGGTCACCCCGCACCCAAGGAACGGGTCACCCTGCACCCCAAGGAACGGGTCACCCTGCACCCAAGGAGCCCCCGCGGCTCCGGAGCAGATCCGGGGTGACGAGGCCGGGCCGCTGCCCACAGCTCCATGCAGCTCCACGCGGCTCCATGCAGCTCCATGCGGCTCCCGGCCCCACGGGGACCCCGTCCCAGGGCCCACCCAGCCCCAGGGTGCCGGGGGAGGAGGGGGCCGTGGCCAGAGCCGGGTGCGGGACCCCCCCGTGCGCCCCGTCCCCCAGTATAAAAATAAACTCTGCGGCGCCGGCGGCTCCCGGG
>NW_020455091.1:0-1156 GCF_003342845.1 Nothoprocta perdicaria
GACAAGCTGGGAGCGGTGGCCCAGGGCTGTGCTGCGCGAGCAGGCATTACAAGCCTGTCGGTGCTCTGTGCGCAGTGTGCTGCTCCGCGCGGAGCAGGTCCCGCAGCGCCTGGTGCAGCGGCTCTTCACGTGGCTGGATTCCGGCTCGACGAACCTGCGGCTCACAGGCACAGCTTTCTTTGCCGAGGTGAGGCAGCAGTGGGGCGAGGGGSCTCGCAGGGTTCCTGCGTCTCACCCAGGGTGAGTGGTGCTCGATGCTAACAGACACATCTTGATTGCAGCTCATGAAGGACAAGGTCGTGAAGCAGAGGAAGTTCCTGAAGCCCCTCCTAGAGGCACTGGTGAGCCTGGTGGCTCTGACGAAGGTGCTGGGACAGCTGGAGGCGAGGGCCACGGGCTCTGCCTTGGGCGACATCGCCAGGTCCAGCCGGGCGTCCTGGGGGGCAGTAAGTGGAGGCACTTGCTCTCGTGTTGGCAGGCAGGAGCCGTCGCCGGTCACTCTGCCCCGTGGGCAGCACCGCGCGGGTGCCGAGTCGTTTGTGCTAGCAGTCTGCCCAATGACCTTTGTCGCCACAGGAGGAAGAGGAGCTGCGCCGCTTGGCCTTCGGCCTCTGTGGCGCCCTGGCCTCCTGTGCCTCCAGGAGGAGGTCACTTTTCAGCAGAGATGCAGAGGAGGCCTTTCCCAGCCTGGTGCTGCACCTTCGGGACCCGTCCCCGGCTGTGTGCAAGGTAAGAGCCCCCAGGCATCCCACAGGAAGCCCCATGGTGCTGCCTGAGCTGTGGTGGCGCTCACTCCCTTCCAGGCGAGGCTGCCGGAGTCTGCACAGGCCCTGGGTGATGTTGCCCCGCCAGCAAGGTTCCTCCCTCAGTGCCCGGTTGGGTGCAGAGCGTCCCCAGGACACGGCCCGGTGCTCCCGGTGCTCTTTTGCAGGTGTGCAAGCTCTCCCTGCACCTGTGCGCCCCATTCCTGGGCTCGGAGAGACTGCGGAGACGAATCCACATGAGCATTGGGCTGAGCGCAGAGGAGATGCAGGCCGAGATCTGCAGACACCTGGTGAGTGAGCTGCGCCCTGGGGCTGTGCCACTGTGTGGCCACCCACCCCGTGTCCCCCACACCATGAGGTCGAGGTGTTCCTGGCCATGGATGGGTGGATTG
>NW_020455092.1:0-1258 GCF_003342845.1 Nothoprocta perdicaria
AAAAAAAAAAAAAAAAAAAAAGATTGGAAGCATCCTATGATGAAAAGGGGAGGCAAAGCTGGGTGTAGGAAGGAGTGAAGGAAGAAGGCAGGGAGAGAGGGAGAGGGGGACACTCTGGATCATTCTTAGAGTACAGCAGAACTCAGTTCCAAACTCTTCCAAAACATCAGGAACTAACTTTGTCCACAGAGTCTCTGACGGGCCGGACGGGCCAAGGCGGGGCGCGGAGGGGAGCCGGGGGCGGGGGAGGGTCCCTCCAGCAGGCGCGAAGAAGCAGAAGGCAGAGAGCTCCTGGACGGTCAGTGCCGGGCCGGGGTCCCCCACGCGGACTCTTTTCCGCGGGGCTTCCGCCCCGTGGAGCAATTCGAGGTGGCCGGGAGCAGAGTGCAAAGCGGCGGCGCGCAGCGCCGTGCGCGGGGGTGCGCCTGCCCGGGCCCGGCCCGCACCGCCCTCCGACGGCGGGGGAGCTGGACATGCAACAGGTTTTTTGTTTTTCTTTTTTTTTGTCTCTGCATGTGTCTGTGTTTTTCTCTGCGATACACAGTGTTTCTTTTCTTTTTTTTTTTTTTTTTCATTTTCCCCCCTTTTGCAACTGCCCTGTAACAATAAAAATAAAAAGAGAGATGAGATGAGAGGCTTGCGGGGAGCAAAGAAGGCGCCGCCCGCGCGCAGCCCCCCGCCTGGCGTTCCCCGGCCCCGCGGGCGCGCACCCACCTGCGGCGGGGCAGGGGCGCGGGACGGCGGCGCTCAGAACCAGCTGGTGAAGTCGAGCAGTTCTTGCTCCTCGGGGCTGAGCGGGTCGTAGGAGGCCTCGTCGGAGGAGTAAGAGGAGACGGGCGAGCCCGCCATGGAGTTCATGTCGTGCGAGTAGCTGGGCGAGATGGTGGGCGAGAGCACGCCGGCCTGGAAGGCTGCGCTCACGGCGTCGTGCTCGTCCAGCAGCTGCTGCAGCGCGCGGATGTACTCGACGGCGGAGCGCAGCGTCTCCACCTTGCTCATCTTCTTGTTGGCGGCGCCGTTGGGGACGTGTTCGCGCAGGGTGGCGAAGCCCAGGTTGACGAGCTTGACGCGGTTGCGCTCGCGCTCGTTGCGCCGCGCCACGGCGGCGGGCTGCTGCTGCGGCAGGCTGTAGCCGAAGCCGCTGAAGTTGAGGCGCCGCTTGCAGCGCATGAGCTCCGGCGAGGCCGAGCGCTGCCGCTTGGCGGCCCGCGGAGCCGCCGCTGCCGCCGCCTTGGCCGCGGGCGAGGGCTGCGAGCCC
>NW_020455093.1:0-67445 GCF_003342845.1 Nothoprocta perdicaria
TTTTTTTTTTTTGCTTCTAGTAAGATCTGTTTTTGTCTTATAGGGAAAGAAAATAAAAAGGCCAGTCTGTTATCTCACATTTCAGTTAAGTCTAACATATATTTGCTTAGGGGTAAAAAAAGGTTGAAGAAAAAAGGGAAATGTCAAAAATGAATAATAAATGGCACATAAACAGAAGCAGATTTTCTGTGATATGTTACCCCTGATAAACTTGATAATGTTTCCCAAATGTGTTGCCTTAGTTCAGATCCAAATCTACTGGTCAGGTTTTATATGCTATTTTTAATTTTACTGCTTAAAAAACTTTACATCATCTTGTAGGAATTCCCTCCTACTGCATTGCTGTATCTAGTTATTTGTAGGTTAAAATTCATCTTAATATAGATTCATATAAAACATGTGTTACCACAGAGGCAGCAAAAAGACGGATCTGGGTGGGTAAAACAAGCTGGATTTGCAAGGAAGCTTTTTTTTTAATGAAATATGTTTTCCTTTGAGGTCACTCCACTGTTTGATATTGTAGACTCCAAGGTCTTTCCATTCAGTAAACTTTCCTTGCCCTTTAAACAGTGAAATCAGAATGTGAAAGGCGAATACAAACAACTAGGGACAGGGAGACCTGGAAACGTTTAGGGTCTCACAAAAAGCCTCTAGAACTGGGCAATAAAATCAGGAGGTATTGAAAAACAATTTCTCTCTTTGAAATACTGAAAAAAAAAAAAAAGTAGCTTAATTCTTGTATTACAGGTACAGCAGCACTGAGCTCAGGAGAGTTACTCTACTCTAGATTGATCTTGATAGTGATACTTTTCAGAGAAAAACTCATCCTCATCCCTGTGCAGTTTAGGTTATCATTAGAGATTTAGCCTCTAACTAAACTACAAAGTCCTTTTGAAGTGATAATGTAGAATCCTATCACCTAACCTGCGATATCTAGAAGATATTATTAAGTTATCACCAAAATATACCCATTTCTATTCAGGAAAATGTATAAATAATGTTATGCAAAACTGTATCTAGTTAATGAAAATATAAACTAAACTATGCATTGTAAAATATAAAAGGAATCTATGTGTGTGGTTTCTCATCTTCTGTTGGAACACCATAACTGATTTCAAATGTAAGAATTTATCCTGACTGAAGTTGCTTAACAATAAGGCAAAATAAATTCTAAACAATAATATTTTAAGACTTCAATAGAAATTAATGGATATCCTTATGCTGGCTCTATGAAAGCAACCTTTTTATCTTTGTTTATTAGTTCATAAAATAGGAATAATTACACAAGGTTAGATCATTTAATCAGTGGGTTAACATGGTTTGCATGAGTACACTGGAGCCTGGGATTGCATTTGTTTTTCTTCCTTATTTGAGTGCCATTTAGCAGTAAGAATGATTTGCTAAAGCCATTAATTATGATTAGTATAATCTGAGAAAGGTGAAGTACAGTGTAATTGAATATGAGCAAAGTTTTCCTCTTGCTCTTTATGCCTGCTATATAATTATTATCAGCTGATAGTCAAAATAAGTAAGAGAGGAACAAAAGAAAATCTAATGGTTACAATGATGGATATAATAAATGTGGATGCCAGAAAAAAGGTGAATTTTGTGAACTATTCTTTATAGCAATCTCACTACTCCTTGATTTTATGCTATGAGGGAATGAGCTTCCCTCTTTTCGTTTAACCAGTTGAGCACTAAGTTTTGGGAACTAATTTGGATCCGTTATTATGAATTTTGTGGCTTTTTTCACATTTTTTATATGCCGGTAGAGTAAAACCGGGAGGGTGTGAGTTACTGCCGACATACATAGGCTAAATGCTGCGCCACAGGCTTTGTCGCGCTGCAGGTCACTTCACTGCCGGGCTCCCCGGCTGCACGGATGCATTTAGAGCCACGCGCAGGCCCTGGTGCTGATGTCATGGTGCATTCCTGCGGATTTCAGGCTGTTCTCAAGGAGAGATATACTGCTCGTGTGCCCAGAGATAGGCGTCCGACTCTGCTACATCCTGCGAGAGGCCGAAGAAGGAAGTAAGGCACAGCGGCACTAAGAATAAAAAGAGAAAAATGGGCTGCGTGTAAGATTTGGTAGAAAAAAGCGGTGAGAAAACAAAAACCCCTGTGAGTTAGTTGGAAGAGGGAACAATACAGCTTTATGCAAACCGCAGGCCACAGAGGACGATGTGTGCGCTGCTCAGAGAAAGGGTTTCCTCACTCAAATGCCTATGTAAACATGGCTCAGGAGCTTGAGTCTCTTCTTTTACATGTTGTTTATATTCGAGTGCAATTCCATTAGTTTTAATGACATCAGAGGATAATTACTCCAAAAACCCAGAAGCTTTCCTTTATTCCAAATGCTAGGAAAAGAAAATATTTCATGATTACCCCTGCGGTAACAGCCTAAGAAGGGTTACATGTTAAATACACATCACACTGCTTGATTCATAGTGGGAATGCAGTATAGGAAACTATAGATATCTTTATATCCCACTGATGTATGAATGGTCTCAGATGCCTCTTTGGGGTGCCAAACTATATGAGAAGATTAGTATGAAGCTGAAATATAAGAGAAAATGGTATCTACAGAAGGCATCTGAGACCTCTGGTGTGCTGAACTGACTCCCTTTCACAAGACTTCTGTATAAATAAGGACTATCTGAAAATCAAGCAAAGACTTCAGTGTTTGGTTAACTGTGGCTACTCAATATCACAAACATCAAGTTTTCTAATCATGCTTGCAATATGGGGTTGCAAGGACCAATGTTTTTGTTTTTTTTCCTCTTTCGTGTTTAAAAGGGCAGAAACTGAAGGCTCCAGGTAAAACAGTTTAGCACAGAAGGATTAATATAGATAATGTCTATTGTAAGCACTGACAGAAGGCTGAGTATTGCCTGCCAGTCTAACTGCCTTCTGTCTAGCACATCTCAATTCAATTGTAATCTGACTAGAGACACAAGCCAAAATTTGTATGGATAGCACAGAAACACAGGATCAAGATGGTGCAGTCAGAAGTCATCGTGGAAAGAAAATATACTTTAAAATTTGAACAGTAATCTTGGAATCCATCTACAGTAGCCAAAGAAAGAAATTATAAAATGTACATGCCACAAAGTATATAGCTAAATTCATATATTACATGTGTACCTATAAAGTACTTGCTAAGATATTCCATGTTCTTCAGTTACAAGTAAATGGAACTTTAAACTGTTAGGATAGGGACTTTCTTTAGACATCTGTTCTCTAGGATAGGTCTGGACATATTTGTTCCACATTTCTGAAAACGTACCAAAAATTTTAGACTTCCTTAGGTTAAGGATCTCTTCATTTTTTTTCCTCTGAGGTTGTACTTCCTAACTCTCGGCCATTGTCATTACTGTACCATAAAGTGACTTCCATTTTCTTGAAAGAGCATCAGTCAAATAAGGCATGTTGGTGTTATAGAAGACTTATTTTGACAGTATTGCAGGCTACCATACTCCTATATAGGGAAGGGAAGGGAAGGGAAGGGAAGGGAAGGGAAGGGAAGGGAAGGGAAGGGAAGGGAAGGGAAGGGAAGGGAAGGATTTTACCCAAGGAGACTCCATTTTTAGAGGGAAACAAGCTTAGGTTTATGGGTATGAGCCAAGTTATGATGTTTTACACATTCTATTTACAAGCATGGAGATATCTTGAAGTCTTCAGATACACATTTGCCCATTTCTCACTTTCCTAATATTCTTCTAGCAAACCCAAGAGTCTGGGGCTTGTTCCAAGGTGAGAGTAACTGATATGACAGAGTTGGCATCTTTTACTCCTTCAGGCAAAATATATGTACCTGTGTGGCTTACTGGGAACAGCCCCATGCCTGAGCAACTTTCTGCACTAGGAAAATGTCAGATGACTCAAGTAAGGGAGCTCTATAAATACTAAGGAATATGTAGGTGGCCTGGATCAGTATTTGGATCATGAGCCTGGAATTTCTGGAGCAAATCTCCCAGCCCATACCCATGGGCTTTGGTTCCCATTGCGGAGCTGTCTTGGAACATGTCATGCTGACTCCTTACAGCTGACAGTACACCACAAGATGTGCTTTAGATATTCCCTTCATGAACTCCAGTCCCTATGGCCAGGATACGGCCGTATTGGAAATCCAACTGGAGAGTTGGGCAGAGAGGAACCTCATGAGGTTCAACAAGGACAAGTGCAGGGTCCTGTACCTGGGGAGGAATAACCCCAGGCACCAGTACAGATTAGGGGTCGACCTGCTGGAAAGCAGCTCCACAGAGAGGGACCTGGGAATCCTGGTTGACACCAAGTTAACCATGAGTCAGCAGTGCGCCCTCGTGGCCAAGAAGGCCAATGGGATCCTGGCTGCATCAGGAGGAGTGTTGCCAGCAGGTCGAGGGAGGTGATTCTGCCCCTCTACTCAGCTCTGGTGAGGCCGCACCTGGAGTACTGTGTGCAGTTCTGGGCTCCCCAGTATAAGAGGGATGTGGAGCTCCTAGAGAGGGTCCAGTTTAGAGTGACAAAGATGATTAAGGGATTGGAGCATCTCTTTTATGAGGAAAGACTAAGTGAGCTGGGCCTGTTTAGCCTGGAGAAGAGAAGACTGAGAGGAGATTTGATCAATATGTCCAAGTACCTGAGGGGAGAATGTAGGGAGGAAGGGGCCAAACTCCTTTCAGTGSTGGCCAGTGATAGAAGAAGGAGCTAATGGGTGTAAGTTGAACCACAAGAAGTTCCATCTGCATGTGAGGAAGAACTTCTTGGCTGTGAGGGTGACAGAGCTCTGAAACAGTCTCCGTCTTTGGAGATCTTTCAAACCCGCTTGGATGCCACCCTGTGCCACATGCTCTAGGTGTGCCTGCTGGAGCAGGGGGGTTGAACTAGATGATCTGTAGAGGTCCATTCCAACCTTAGCCATTCTGTGATTCTTTGTGATTTTGCAATAGCGTTGGCCTTATGGACTGACTGAATATGGGGACATAAGATCTTCAGCACGAACTACTTTGCTCTACATATCTGTTCCTATTTGGCCACACAACTTCTTGAATTAGACATCACTCACGGATGACCAATTAGCAAAATTTGAGTTCATGTTTTGGCCCTGTTTGTTTGAGGCATTATGAGAGCACCACAAGATGGTGTCTCTTCTGAATACCCAGCAATCAGGGGAAGATGTGACTTGCATCAACATAAACTTAAGAACAGAATTGTACCAAGCTGACTGGACCCAGAGCATTTCAGCTGGGAACCAGCCAAGCCTGCCACCCAGAAAAGAAAAATCAAAACCAGCTAAAGCAACGTTCCCTCCAACTAGCTGAACTCCCATATGCCATCAGCAGTTAGTAAGTAAAGCAGGTGTGTGGCATCCTACTTCAAAAATAATTAGGGAAAGAAAAGACAGCTCTTTAAAAACCCCAATATCCCAGTGCTACATAATAAAACATAGTCCAGAAGACCAGTAAAAGTCAAAGCTGACAGGAAACCAAAGCAGATGTGTAACTGGTGCTCAGAGAAGCAGTCCCACCAACGGCAGTTTCACACAGCTTCCTTTTCTGGTCATTAGCAGTTTCTTGTAACTATTCCCAAGTGCAGGAGCCTGATAGAGTGAACCATTTTTTTCTTTTGCTGTCAGCAGCTACCTGAGCTACTTTTGCTTTATTAGCATCCTTGGGAATATTTTGACAAAACCTGCTAGAAATTGGTTTAATTATGAAATAAATTTCAGATTCTGTTCTGAATTTTCTCTCTCATAAATACTTAAGGGAGAATCATGATCTTTGTAGCCAATGTCAATATTCCAAAATTAACATATATATATATATATAAAAAATTGTTCTTATCAATGTTTTTCATTAGCAAGAACAGTAGGGAACATGTGAAGTAATGTTTCAACACGTGGACAGGGAATGTAGATAGCAAGATCAAACCCTATAATTAATGGAAAGATATTAGTAGAGCAATTTTAAATCAGCATTGTAATATCGCTAACTTTTGCCAAGGTAGGATGCGGAATATTAATGACACAATGCTATATGTTATGGTAGTATTCTTTGCAAAATAGAATAAAATACTTTTTTATATTTTAATGTTAATGTTTATATTTTTTTATTATTGTTTTATATTTGCATGTTAAATCTTTAAACCGTTTATGATTTAGGTTTAGACTTTGAGAAAGCTCTCTTTTTCTCAAAAGTTATCACAGAAAATTGCTCATAAGTACCAGCTCGTACCTCAAACTGAGCTGAAGAAAGTATCTTTATCAATCAAGTATATCTAACAGCATTGGGGAAATGTCAGAAAGAATTTAAGAATGGGCTAAACCTTACTGGAAATCTAGAACAGGCTGCCCATGGAGGTTGTGGAGTCTCCTTCTCTGGAGGTCTTCAAAACCTGCCTGGATGCCGCCCTGTGCCACATGCTCTGGGTGTGCCTCCTTGAGCAGGAAGGTTGGACTAGATGATCTCTAGAGGTCCCTTCCAACCTTGAACATTCTGTGATTCTGTGATTCTGTGATTCTGTGATTGCAAATTATAAAGGATTTTTTTTTTCTTTTTACATAAATCTATAAGGTGAGTAGCTGGATTATCCAATGAGAAGGATCACGTTTGTTAAATAATTTCGACCAACAAATTTCTGTAATTTAATATGGTAGGATCAATGCCTGAAATGGCTTTCCTGTGGTGCTTTTTTAAAGTATCAGTTTATATGCTGACAAAATCTCAATAAAATCTGTTCATCAGCAAAACAAAGTGTGCCATGAAATTAGTAAGAATGGGTCTATGGGTTTTTTGAGGTCAGGAAATTGCCAGTCTTAAGAAGCAAAACAATCTGAAAGCTGATCATCAGGTTTACCTTTTTACCTTTGAAAGCCAAAGCAGTTCACCTCAGCTTTGTGTTTTGTTGCTTTTCCAACCCTTCTAGCTATCATCTATATTAATATTGTCTTATTCATGTTTATAGTATTATCATTTGTCTTAATGGTGTGCATTTTTTATTGCTTAACTGAAGTTTGGATTTATAAAGCTGTCAGCAGCGTAACACTGCAGCCTCAAAGATTTCAATAATAATCAGCTTTGTTCAGTTTCATTGAAGCGTTAATTTTTCTGTATTGATGAGTAAGACGGGGAATAACTTGGGAAATAGGTGCCCCATCAATCAAGGTCCTAATAGAACAAGTTCAGACCTTCTCCTTCTTTCTCCAAGCATTGTTATATGTCTCTGGATCATAGCAGGTGCAATGACTCCATCACACCTGCACACTGAAGACCAAACTCTTACTCCTCTCTGTGATTTTTCACCGGGGAAAAAAAAAAAACAAAGGTAACTATGTCCAACACTTGCACACGTCAATGTGATGTTTCTGAACCTCTCTTAAAGAAGGCCAAATATACATATTCTAAAATTTGTACATATAAAAAGCTCCATTACATTCAACTCTTTTTAAAGATTACTTATTCTTCAAGCCATCCTTACCCTTTTCCATGCCCAATTAATAATAATTTTATCTCTTTTATAATATTTGTACTTAATCCTTCTTGATCCTTCTTGTCTCACTATCTGAAATATAATAGAAGCTGAGGGAAATAATCCAGGTTAAACTGTGGGGAATTTCCTTCTTTCTAATCAAAGATCTGCTTTTTTAGCTTACAGGGTGGTGTTACTGCTGTGCTTTCAGAAGGTCTAAAGTTTTTATCGATTTTTTTTTCATAGCTAATGAGTCTGAAATGGATACCCAAGAGGACATTAGTCATTCCAGAGCATGTCAGGTTTTGGACAGTTTTGAAGGAAGCGACTGAGTCAAGGAGTGAACAGGCAGTTTCCTGTAGAGCCAAGCAAGCTCCTGTAAGGATGCTTAGTGGGTTTAGTTCATATGGGAGCAACTAGATAGAAAAGTCTTGACCTGCTGAGCAGGTAAGATGATAGTTTTTATCCTTCTGGACAGGCACTATGTGCACAAGCTAAAATCCTCCTGAACTGAGGCTTGTGAAGAGCTCAGACAAGGTGTTCTGTGAAAGATGGACAAGAGGATATTCCCTGGAGCTCCTGTGCTCCGGCTCTTCTCCAAACATCTCTCTCCAGAAGCCCTGAGGGATCTAGTCCATCATGTCTGTGCAACGTGCACATCTGACAGTGGTTACTACAGGAAATGCACATAGCACCAAAAGGGATGGACTACACCAGGACTGATGTCACACACACACAGAGCAATGCTGAAGCCTGCACACAGGGTCTGGCTGCTCTACTGTGACCTTGGCAAGTTGCTTCTGCCTCTTTTGGGCCACCAAGAAACACTAAGCACTGAATAGCAACTACATTGACTGTGTTGCAGCTGAGATTTGAGCAGCCAGCAGGTAGCTCTCTCCTCTTCCATGCAGGCCACACATTGCCAGGCAGAGCCACGGACAGTCATTTGTCCATGGATGAGGCAGACAGAGGTAAGCGAGGCTGCACCCTTCCTGAACAGTGTCCCCTCCTCCTTAGTGTTACCAACCAGCCTCCAATCCCAACCAGCAATGCACAGCCACTGGCCTGCAGAAACCTTCCAAAATCTCTAACATGAGTAAGTAAATAAGTAAATAATAAAATGGAATGGAATGGGAATAAAATAAATAAATAAGAATAAAATAAGTTGATAAAAAATAAAAGAAAATTAAATTGAATGAAACTAAATAAAGCAAAATAAAGCAAAATAAAATATATATTAAAAATAAACAAAATAACCCCCAAATAAAATATAGAAATAAAATATTGAAATAGTATATTAAATAAAATATAGAAATAATATATTGAAAGAAAATATTGAAATAAAATATTGAATTGAAATATTGAATTAAAATAAGATACTGAATTGAAATAAAAAAAATGAAATAAGATATTGAAACACAATAAAATGCGATATCCCTCCCGGAGCCCGGTGAGGTGGCGGGCTGCAGGTGGAGCTGCAGCCCTGGCGCGGTGCGGGCCGCGTGGATAAAGGGCGCAGTGTGCGCGGCCCACAGAGCCCGCAGTGTCGGGGCGCGAGGCGAGGGGCGGCGCGCGGCTAATCCATCACCTGCCCCGGGGCCGCTCGGGCGGCGCCGCACTGGAGAAAGCGCCATTGTCCATTGTCCGCCTTGATCCCCGTGCACTGGGCGGAGCGCTCCTCCTGCCCGCAATTCCCTGGAAACATAACAGAAATCCTTCTGGGGGAGGCTCGTTGCTGAGTTATCATCCCTGTTGTGTTGCCCCATGTCTTAGCAAGATGCTCTGATCTTCTTGCCGTCAGCGACAGGGCTCCAGGGATTTGCTCGCCCACAGCCCTCAATCCCCTCTCGCCCATGGGTTCGCTGAAATTATGGACTGTGAAAATCTGTGCATAACTTCCTGCGAGGTTAGGAGGGGGCAACTTCTGAGCCTTCAAGCCTGCAACAAATGGGCCCTTTCCGAGCAGGCCTGGCTGAGAAATAGACGTCACGTCCTTGCTACGTGACCCCTGTCGTTTCACGCTTCATATTCATTTTCCTCTTTGCATTTGTAACTTTTGCTAAGCACCTTTATCAGGCATTTTTTAGAAAGAAGGAAAGCATTCAGACTGACTCAAAACTTCCTTTCCCCGCCCCCCCACGCAACTTCCCTCTTTACCTTATGTTCGGTTACCTTATATAAGCATGTCAGTTTATTTTTATCTTGGAAATCTTCATTAAATAGTAGAAATAACCTCTCAAACTTGGAGAGACAAAGCTCAATGTTGTGGAGACCTTGTATGTGTATAGATATTAACTTCTGTCCTGGTAAAGAGTTTAGGGCTTATAGTATTTTAGGCATATACTACTAAGCTGAACAGTGCCAGGACCTGTAACTGGATGCTGGGATTCTGTCATTCATAGTGTATAGCCATGCCCTGACATAGTCACTTGGAGGCATCTCCCAAGCGATGCTCCAAGAACAGTTTGTGCCCAAAGGCAAAGGATTGCACACCACCTATTTCAGAGGTGCAAAGAGCTCAGTCCTGTGTGGACACAGTCTGTTCCTGAGAGCAGCAAACTGACTTTGGGACATTTTCTAGTTATAGACCCCTGTGGTACTTTCCTTTCATCAACAGTGCAGTATTATGCAAATTTTAGACCCCCTCATTTCAGGAAAACTGCATTTCTAGCCCCTATGGACCTCATGAAGGGAGGAAGACATACCTGGAAGAGAACAATTGCACTGAGAATGGCACTGTACACTCTGAGCATGTTTGATACCTAGACCCATGAGGTGTCTCCCTTGCAGCCCTGGCTGGTCTCTCCTGTGCTCATGGGACCAACAGCTCCAGCAAGTGCCCATGAACAGCAGTCAGAAAGTGAGGCTGCAAATCGTCCCTTGATATAGAAATACACACATACCAAAAAAGAGTAGCCCTTTTCAAAAATCACACCTTCATATAAGCCCTTGAGCTGTCTTAAATAGAAAGTTATAAAGGTCTCAGAGGGCTGAGAGTTCTGGTAAGATAATATTCTCAATATATTTTAATACCTATAATAATATACTCAATAGACATAGATATCTCAACAGATAATACTCTCAGTAGAAAATATTGTTAATAGATTTAATAGATACCAGTGTGCTAGAACTAGAATATTACCAAAAGAAACAGATTTTGCACAGGTAATGTCCTCCTTGAATTAGCCTTTCAAAATTATTTCTATACCAATAAAAAGAGTATTGTAAGAACAGTGGCTCTGGCTGGCTTTGAAAAATTATTTTGCAGTAATAATTGCAAAAGAGTTTTGGCTTTGTCATTCTTTGGGTTAAAATCTTAGTTCTTTTTTTTTTTTTTTTTCCCTGAAAATATTCTAGCTTTGCCATAACTTATTTTTTCCATTACTTTGCTGTGTGCAGTGGTCAATCAACAACATGTTTTTTAAAAATATTTCCTGAAAAAAGTGTTTTAGAACCTATCTGCTCAGTGAATAGCTATTGAAAGATTTGGATTTTAATGGAAAACAATGAAATAAGATTGACAGAATGCTAGTAGTGAACAGATGTCACGGGAATACGAAACTTTCTTTAAAAAATAAAACACATTATACATGTACTAAAGAAGAATGGGCTTGTAAAGAGCTTTCTACTGCGTAGAGTCTATACCTGAGTTGTTAGTACAATCACAAGTTATCCTTATCAAGAAAAATTTGGGGTATTGTAGTACCTAAGCAGCCTAGATACACATGCATAGTACGCATATTACATATGCGTACTATTGTATTTGCATAACAGTAGTTGAATTGAGCCTGAGAGAGATTTTAAGTCAAAAAAGAGATTTTGTGGACCCACCAGACACAGCAGCTGACACGTCCCCGTGGTCTGAGGCTGATCATCTGGACCCACTGCTGTGGGTCTGCAGTTCCTGAGGGTCCTCCTTGCAATGCTCATCTGTGTGGAGAGACCACAGCAGCTGAATTGCTTTCACTAAGCTGCACAATATCAAAATAGAAACAAATATAAACAGCTCTAAATCATGTTAAAATGTAACACTTGAAGCAAACAGCCTAGAAAAGAATTTTGAAAACAACGAAGTAGCATGTGCTACAGCAAAGGAAAGGCCTGGTGGCCCAGAGAAGCTTCTCGCATCCTGGTGTTTGTCATCATATGTTTTCTGTGATGATCAAAGCTTGTCTGATTGCTTTAGCAATGCTATTTTAAGAGGATTCACTTCTACCTTGAGAGGTCAGCCAACATACGAGGTGCCCAGTATTTTAATAGTATTTTTTTTCTTTCGCTCTAACTGGCTGGTATTATCTAAAACCAAAGAGCTTCCATTCCTACATATCCACCTCTTGTGAAAAGAGTCCAGATGCTGATTTTTTTWWAAAAATACTCTCTATAAACTTAAAAATAATAAAAAACCCCCACATTTCTACAAATTGAGAGACTGAGAGCAAACTGTCAGGGTGGAGGATGAGTTTAGGAACAGAGTCGCTGTGGGGGTGAAGTCAGTCTGTCACTCCTGGTGGTTGGCTGACATCTGCAGGGATAGCTTTATTAAAGTCAGGGACTATTTGACTCTTTCTACCTTATCAACATTACGCTTCAGGAGTGCATGAACAACTTTGCTGAACTTACTTGCTGATTTCTGTACATCTCTCCTACCATGATTTCAGGAGTAACCCCACTCAACTGATGGCTGATGATGAGCTGATGGTATGTGTACTTGCAGCCCATAGTAAATGCTAGACAAAACAAGGCGCCCTAGAATTTGATGAAAAAGGTAACATTTACTGTTATCCTTGGCTGAAATTAAGTATGCATTGAGGTGCTTGGTTCATCTGATGCATGGTAATTCATTAATACCCAATACCTTGATCATGTATCAGAGCCCTCAGCTTGCTTAAGCTCCTTTACACATCTTAGGAACTGTGCACAGGAGAAACTGAAATACCTTTTGCCTCTATCAACAATTTAACTATTGCCTTCTTTCCTCTCAGCCAGGTCACATTTTAGGGGAAAGACACAAACTGTTCCTTGAGGTATAAAAGGAAACAGAGCTAGGCAACCCAGGTAAGAATAAGTTTTATGAAATAGGTTTAAAAGTAGATATTTAAAACCAGGGTTTATCACCTTATACCCTTTCTTCTGTTAGCTAAAGTGCTTTTTGTAGATATCAGCTTATGTGGCTTGACTGAAAGCATGCTAGGAATGCCGGATGGGTCAGCTGGAGACAGAGCTGACATATCCTAAAGGAGTGAGACATGATCCAAGAGCAATGCAAACAGTAAGACATTTGTTAGCATGTGCCAAGAGAGAAGCTGATCAATATCTACTGCTTTTAGTAGTCTGCAGTGCTATGCAGCAGTAGAGAGCTGTCCACAAGATGTTTTATTGACACCATGGTCTATGAGAGAAAGGCAAAGCCCATGGATAAAGATTTTCAGATTTGTTTATGGCCTTTTCAATAAAGGGTAATCTTTTTTCAATAAGAGAAGAATTATTGCCAATCCTTTAAATTCTAACAATTGCTCGAAATATACCTTAGCTAATTTAACTTTAATAGGAAAGTAATTACAAACCCAATAAATGCTCATTGATTATTACTGTTCCAGTTACTGGGCTTCATCTACCAGCTGTAGTATGTACATAGTCTGCTAAATATTTTAATTTACATTTTGATATATTACAGGAGAATGTGTAGCTTTTTAAGGTTAAAGGCATTACTATATATAGGAATCCATTTACAGTTGTTTATAATTTCCCTTATTTTGGGGCTATTATTACTTTATAGGATGCATCTGCTTCATGAATAATTTTGTGTATGCACACAGGACATTTTGTCCAAAGGTCTTCAACTGTTTCAAAGAATTAATACATTATTTTCAAGAAAACATGTATTATTTTCTGCATGTGGCAGATCTGGTTTTCTCCAAGTAAACTAATCATCCAAATGCAGGGGCAGAGGCTTGAAATATAGCAGAGGATAGTTAGTGCCTTTTGTAGAATCTCACTCCCAGTCTTCCCACAGAGGCTCAATATCTGTGTGAATTTGTTCCTTTTTTTTCCCCCCACAATTTCAGTTTCTGCCTTTTTACAGGCTCAGAAATCTCCCAAAGTCCCTTCTAACCTAAGTGATTTTACCTGTGGTGGATACATAGGAATTGCTTTTTATATCCTCAAATTTTCCTTCTAGTCTCCTTTTACCCTCAAATTTTCCTTCTAGTCTCCCTTCTTTTTTTTTTTTCTTTCCCTCTCCTTCTGTATAAGAAATGCCTAAAAATGTCGATTTCAACTCCTTATTTCATATTTCTAAAGTTTTGCTGTTTCAGGCTTAGACATTTTCAATTGGAACTCTTTCATTTCCTGAGGCATGTTTAATACCATGTTTAATACTATCTGGATGCTTCTAAAGTATCTCTAAGACCATTTTCCCCCCTGCCCACTCCCCCTCTCCTTCTAAACCTTTTTTTCTCCCCTAGAGGGAACCTTCTCCCCCCCTCCCTGCCTCCCCAAACAGACAAACAAACAAAACACAGAAATGGGAGAAACTCTGTGCACTTTCACCCACACACCTGTGCAAGGGTGAGGCCGTTTTTGCTTCCTCAAGGCTCACTCCTGATGACCTCATCCAAAATCCTTCCTCAGATAAAATTCCAAACACTGGGACTAAACTCCTTGTTAGAAGTCTAATTAAGGATGATTGCAAGTTGATTGTCTACAGTAAATAAAATAGGCCTTCTTGATTTTCTTTTCTCATGTTCCTGGAAAGTTGAGAGGGACTGTAGAAGAGATAGACTCTGAAAATAAATAAATAAATAAATAAAATTTAATAATGAGTTAAAAAATCACAATGTAAAGAGATATATGGTAAGGACTGTGTCAGTCCTTAATGTGTATTTCCTGTGAATTTCATATCCTGTGTGATTAAGATGACCGTGGTCGTTCAGGACCAAAAGGGTCAAACAGTGATGCAGAGGCTGCTGTTGTGGAGGGCAGATTCCTGATGCCATCCAGGCAAGCTGGCTTGGGTATTTACAGTACAGTCTGGAATACAGCCATCCCCTCAAGGATTGCTTGACAAACTTGCAATGAAAAAAAAATCCCCAAATAATCATTCATAAATCTCCTCCCCACCTTCAAAGATGCCTAGAAATGACTTCTGCTTTGACAGCCGTGGGCAGCAGTTTTTCACCAGCAGCAGGGAAAGGCAGTTTGTGTGCAGTGTACTTTGTAACTGGTATCTTCCTCTGACTCTATTCCGTTCCTTGACCAGGTGGGGGTGTTCTTGGCATAACATTCCTCTGGAATAAAATCCACAGATACACAGCAATTCTCTGCTGACATCTGGGAAGAGTTGGTTTTACTCTATATTTTAGCACTGACAGTGAGCAGAYAGAATCACCATTTTGAGTGGATCGTAGAAATGGACTTATTCCTAGAGTCTGGTTACACCAAAATCTGGAGAGAGTCTGGGCTAATAGCTCTGGAGTAAGACACTTTAATGGTGTTATGATTAATATAATCAGTGGACACAATAGGGAATAATTCCTCTAACAAAAATGTTCTGTTTAGCATTTAAATCTCTAGCTGCAGGGTGAAAAGCTCATAAAACTTTCATTTTTGCTTTAGTTGAAATTAAGCAACAAAATAAGAATTTCATAAATGATTTTCTGTAGTTTATAAAAAACATTTTGGCTGAATTCAGTTATTGACTCTACCTCTCTGAGTTACCTAGTAGCTCCAGAGATAAATTAAAAGTTAATTTAATTTCCGTTTGGATAAATATAGGATTTYATGCTTTAGCACTTCTATGCTTAAAAATAGAAACAATTAGTTTACATTGACAATGATGGACAGTGAAGTGTTTTACTTGGTGAAAGATGGTGCAAGAATTCAAGTCACAGAGAAAGGCTGTGACCAAGCTAGGAAATTGAGGCAATGTAGTGCCAAATGCAAGGCCATATTTCCTGTTTTATTGCCACTCTTATTTTTAGTACATTTTCAAAGTAGCTCAAATTGGTCCATTTGATTCAATGACCATAAGTACCAGATCTGACTGAGTTTTCCTGACGTTTTAGTGAAGTTGAGGCTTATATTTTATTATATATTTTGTATAGCTTTGGACCTTTTCTTGGCAGCGACTTCTGCTTCGAGAAAATGAAGGTACTAAGCATCAGTTTCATTCTCAGTCACACAAATAGAATATCAAACAATAACCACACCGTTGTCATCACAGAAAGTGAGCATTTTTCATGTTTAAGGAGTCCATGAAAATGTRATATGAAATTAATAAAGAGGTTAATAATGTACATTTTTGGGTTAGATAAACAGGATCATTATTTTCCTCTTACAGTCAAGAAAAAGCACAGCTGATGCTTCTTTCCCAGAGTTACTCCATTAAATCTGAGTCTCTTTTTCCTTTCTTCCACACCCTGAACTACCCACTAACTTGTATTGATTCTTGTTGAGTCCAACAGCATGCTCCTTCAAAAATACAGCTGTACTCACTGTCATCTCAGTAAACAACTTAGTAGAAAGCAAGTTTCAACTTTTATTTAATCTACAAGTCAACATTACCCAAAAGATAACATTATAAATTCATATGCATGTTCACCGCATACTACACTGCCCAAAGAATGAGCATTATGAGATTTCATTGCATTTTTGCATGCACAGGAATCTGCACACATGGGTCTGTCCATCAGTTCCATTTGCCATCCCATAACTTCTGATTCATTTCAGGAGTTTCAGCGCAGTATGAKAGAAGTTAGCAGGAATTACATGTCCAATTTTGTAAGAATAGGCGACTTAATCATAAAGAGAGATCTCATTAGCTGCCTGATCAAATAGTCTAATCAAATCAAACCTTTTCTGATCACAGGGTTTCAGCATGCTCTCCACCCGTTGGAGAATTCACCCAGGAGTTAGCCATGACTTCCCCAACTACATAAAAAGTTTTAACTTGTACTTACAGCAGAGAATCCAACCACAAGACAAAAATCCCCAAGAAAACCCAAGCTTCACTAGCTTTACTGCAGATGGAACTGCTTGTCTCTCCAGAAATTGCTCTTCTTAACCTTATTTGTGGAGATTCCACCAGATTGTTCTCATATATTTCTTCTGAGCTAATCTATCTCCATAGCAGTTGGCTTGCTGAACTCTGAGAAACAGATGCAGAAGGACCATGGCTATTCTGTGGTGAACTGATCTTGGGCCATTTAAATGCTATTATTATGCAGAGCGATTCCTCCATGTCCACTCCCTTTCTGCAGTTTGCATACTTTGAKCTACCACAACACAGCTGTGGATCAGGAAAGATTTCACAGAGAGGCCTCAAATATATGAGGAGGAAAAAAGTCACTTACTCCCTTCTTTGTCATCCTTTTCCAAAAGGACCATCTCTAGTTGCTCAACATTGGCTAAATGGGCCAATTAATTATTATTATTTTTTTTTCTGCTGCTATGGCTGCATCCTGAGAGGAGCCAGCTCTTATCTTTCAATATGAGTCGAATGAGTCAAATGAGTTTGGTGCTTTTGTCACTAAAATATTTTTCCTGTCTGTACGGTTAAAACTCAGTCTATGATTCACCACCCCTACCTTTTCCTGCCTTTAAGAACTGCCCAGCGTATCACCTCCACAGAGGAAGGAAGGCAACTCTGAAGAGAGGGATTCACGACAGCTGTTTTTTTAGGACTGAATGAATCTCTTAGAAAGTGCATGTATGTTTTAGTGTTATAGAACGGAGCCTAGATAAGTAGGTTAGATGAGATGTCTAAATTTGAATGTGATTGAAAATGAGAGAGATAAATCTTCTTCAAAATATATAGACAGTAACCTATCATGCAAATAACATAAAGCAGAATATAAGATCCAATTGAGAAGGGATTTGGACGGTAAATGATTTGTTGATGACAGCCCAATTCTCATCTGGAATAAACTGACTTCAACAGTCATCAAAATCAATCAGATCATGTTATGAAACACCAGCTAAGGAAATGGGGTTAAAATAACATTATTTTATTTTCATTAAGTGGAAAATGCTGGGGAGGCAGAGTTACTCTAGAGAAGTGCCAAGCAAGTCATCATGCTTTCTCCATGAACATATCCTTTCTTGTCAGTGAAAGAAATGTTGGGATAAAAGACATTTGTTAACTCTAACATGCTAAGAGAGAAGAATAAATTTAAACAAAAGAACTTTTTTTTTTTTTTCCAGTAAGGGCTGTTTTTGTGTTTCCAGTGAAGTCACTACAGACTTTTTTTCTGTATTGGTGCTGCTATGGAGATCATCAACAATCATCAGCCTTTTTTGAAAGATTTCTTCTTCATATCTCAGTCCTGTAGTCTTTGATTTAAGGTATAGTCCTGTCACAATTACTGAGCGTTGTGGGATACAGTCCATCAGTGGTGCTGCAAACCTGTGTCATGTGAAGTCAACTARATGGCTCAGGAGAAATCACACCAGCCTACTAGGAATGCATTAGGATGTCCATGACTACAGTTATTATCTTTGAGTTATCTCGGAATCTCTGAATACCAGAATTTCTCTCTTTTGTGTCTGTATGTTACTATCAAGAAGGAAGAACTGCTTACAGGAAAATAATTATGTTTTTCTAGCTCCAGTGGCTACTTCTATATCTCCCCAAATCATGTAAATGATCTTGACAAAATGCCAGATGTTTTTGTTCTGTTACACTGCAGCATTGGCAAAAAGCCAAGAAATCAGCAGGTTTGATTTATATAAGGAGAAAATGTTTCCCAGAGAGCTAGGCTTTTGATTGGATTTTAATGTGATCCAGCATATTTCGTGGATGAACACAATCAGGGAATCTTTTCTAGGTAGCAAAGCAAAGTATTACAAAGAGGGACACAATTCTTAATATGGTGAAAGCCTTAAAGCCTGGCAATTCAGGGTGTTTTCTCTTGGCATGTTGCCCCTTACTGTATGCAGTGCAACTATAATCTGGTAACTATATCCATAACTGAGGACTTCATGGAGTTGTGACAAATGCAGCTGATTACTTTTTTTCAGGCTTTGCTTCCTGTTTTTCAAGCGCAGACCAGCTGGAAAGCTCAAACATGGTTTATCGATTCCTCCTGCAAGGCACAGCACTTAGTACTGAGCCTTTCTCAGTCTTTTCTGGGAGGATCAGTTCCCCCAAGTTGAAACCACTGACACAAAACTGGGCATTTGATTCATTTTTGTTTTGTATTTTAAGCACTATCTGTTAATTTCCAAATTTTTCTCTGTTTCCTGCAACGCTCTCGAAGATAAGAGTGTACGTTTGTGGTAATTAAGTCATCTTGAAAGTTGCAATGTCAGGAAATATATCATTCTCCTCTTTCTTTCTTTCTTTCTTTTTTTTTTTTTTTTCCCTTCTCTGTTTTGTTTTGCCCACTATTTGTCAGTTTATAGAAATACAGCTCACCATTTACTTAAGAGGAAGTGACACGGAAAAGCAGATATTTAGAGGAAGTGCATTTGCTTGACAAAAACATCCATTACCTTTATTACCAACGTACACAAAAAAGAATCAATTACAACACTTGGGAATGACTAATTCAACTGGGAAATATCCAGTCTCTGTGAAGTCACTCTGGCAAATACTAGCACACATAAAAKCCAGGAAATGTTGTAGGTAACTTCTGACTCACATGATTTGACACTAGAACTCTTTATCATTTTGTGGTCATGGTCAGAGCTTGTCTAATTCCATTTGAGCGTCATGGAATCAACTCAAAGCAGAACTGCAGAAGACTTGACCCTGATCGGTTCAGTTGCAAAACTATCTTGGAGCATTAAAATGTCTGGGTCCAAAAAAGATTAGCTGTCAGGTCCTTACTCAGTCTGAGAAKCACTTATATTAATACTTTCTCAAGCATTAGTTAAGTACTATATGATCCTCTCCAGATATCATAACACCTTAAAAACTTGTGATCAATGGCAGGGAAGTCTTTGGCATTTTTTCATATGGAGTCAACATCACTGTCCTAAACAAGTCTCAGGAATGGWTCAGAAACAAGCAAGGCGCAAACGCTGTTTCTAGTGTGCACTTTGGGTGAGGACCTTTCATTTGGGAAGCTGGGAGACCAAGGGGTCATTGCTTATGTTCTTGACCCCTGTGAGAAAACAGTATTGGTCACATATAATTTACTAGTGTCAACCTTGTTTCTATATTGCAAAAATTAATATATATATATTCAACAGACAATATAGGAACACAGGAAATCAAGGAATTGAATTACATATAAAAATATATATATATGCACACACACACAATAAAATTAATCAAATCATTTRTTAATCTTTCTCAATTACTCTAGATATAGAAGACACAAGGATATAATATAATTATTATCTTTATTTAACAACAAACAAGTGGTTCATTACTGAAAGAGCCTTGCATGTGTTCCTCTTTTTAGCTTCTTCATAGCTAAAAAGCCTCTTTTTAGCCCTCCACACTAATCTCTGGGAAGGACTGGGCTACCCTCCTGCCTTGATGGAGTCCCCGCTACAGACATTTCCAAACCAAAAATGGCTTTTATTTCTAGGACTTTCCTATTTCTAGGACTTTTATCTCTAGGACTTTCAGAAAAGCTKCTGAGGAGCAAAATGTCTTTTTAGTCTTGAACTGTCCTCTGGGACAGTCCAAGTACTTTGCAATTAAAAAGAAACTCTGAGTTTGCTACAGAGGGTGAAATTCCAGTGCCATTAAAATCAGTACTGAAGTGTCTTTYAGTGCCCACTGAAGCCGAGATTTGTCTACAGAATATTAAGGCATATTCCTTGTTATGTCTCAGCTTTAATGCTATGAAATGACCACAGTTCAGTAGCCTGTATTGGTGGTAATGTACCCATTTTCTTTTTCTCCCAGAAGAGGAATATAAAGACATTCCATAGGTAGCCATAACCAAAACTTGTTTACCAATATTATTTTTTCTCTTATACATTTGTTTAAATGCTAAAATGGCTGAACTATTTTATGTAATAAATAAGCTTAGAAATTTCCTTTAATTTCTGTCCTCACTCATTTCAATCTGATCTGTATCTAAGCAGTTTGTGAGGTATCATGTCAGGAAGGAATGTCTCTGCAAGAATTAACCAGGTTATTCATTATAGCAGAAATTAAAAAAAAAAAAAAAAAATGCTAAAATGGCTGAACTATTTTATGTAATAAATAAGCTTAGAAATTTCCTTTAATTTCTGTCCTCACTCATTTCAATCTGATCTGTATCTAAGCAGTTTGTGAGGTATCATGTCAGGAAGGAATGTCTCTGCAAGAATTAACCAGGTTATTCATTATAGCAGAAATTAAAAAAAAAAAAAAAAGCAGGTTGGAAAAAAAATGGATCTTTATGACCTGTGATCTGAAGAAGAAAAGAGAAATTTGATGAATGGAAGAAACTTTCTACTACTACACTCAAGATGGCCTTGGAGGAAAGAAGATGAGAGATAAAAAGAGTAATTTGTTGCTTATTTTGCCTTTATTTACAATGTTAAATGCTTAGAGCCTTAGAAGCTGGACATCTCATGACTCTACAGTCTAACAATGTGGAACAGTGGGCACAGAAGCCTGTGAAGTTAGGATCACCACAAGATTTTACATAATAAATGTTAGATAGCATATGCTTGTCTCATCTAATGTCACATTCCTGTTCAGCCAGACTCAACACTGGCTCAAACACAGCTAAAGAGAGTGCCCATAATTTCATTGAAGAAATAATGGGCACTCTCTTTAGCTGCGGTTTGAGCCAGTTCCGTGATTTTGTGATTCTGTGAGAACCTGGCTTTCTGACTCTTACTCTGTGTTCTGCTTCTTCATCGATAATGAAATGTAAACTAGAAAAGAAATGGCAAATAATTTTTAAATCTCTCTCTTCCCTCCTTTTTCCTTGCGTTCAAATTGGCTTAAGGTAATTTTTTGTTGTTTGTTTTTGCTTTCTTTTTTCTTTTGATTTTACTTAAAAATTCATTTCCTGTTCAAATAATTGATTTCTTTAAAGGTGATTAAAAGAGTTTTGAATCAGATATGAGATGATCTTAACAGCTTTTTGTTTTTCTTTTTGATTAGTTATTTCTACTGTTGTTTGTGAAATACAGCACATGCTCACTGATTTATATACAAAGGCAGGAGAACAAAATGGGCCTTGAAGAAAAATAGCTTAAATAATACAAATTTGTTAAACAGAGATACCAGCCCATTTGCAGACAGAAACAATAGAAACATAACAACTCGCTATTCTATAACCACTTTTTTACATCTGGTATGAATGCCTAAATGCAGATGTCTTCAAGCTCTTGAATTTCAGCAAGTTCAAAAAACTTTGATGTCATCCTAAAAATCACATTCACCTATAAGTTAGTGACGTGTCTATGAGACAAGTAGATATCTTTTTCAACCATATGATATATGCACTCCAATCTCATTTCTGAGGGTTTACCCATGTATTTTCAGTGTATGTTATACAAACAAAATTGCACTTTGAACTGAAATATTGTCTGATCATGTCCACATTGTGTAGTAAAAATTGTCTTGCTACTGAAAAGTCTAAGGATGTTACTGAAGTAATGYTAATGCAGATTCCCACTTTTCTCATGTTTTCAATTACATAGAGGATGAGCTTCCCAGACAAATTTAATTTTGTCCCAAAAAGGCAGTCATGAAAATGGATGCACTATGATAAAAGGAGTTTGGCCAATGGGCTGGAGTGACATGACAAGAAATGCAAACTAATTCCTGCAAACTCCTTGGCAGCATCTAGCTATATTTATCATAAGACAAGAATGATATTTTGCCACAGTAAAGTCTGTTTTGTTACTTTCTTCCTGACAATTCTTATGCTAGCATCAATTTGCAACCCTTCCGTTTCCTGAAAAATTAACTTCAATATTCAAATTGGAAATTTCATCTATGTCGATAGAAATTTCTTTCTTACTGTGCATAAGCGATAGCAAATATGTGGGGTGTAGCAATCCCAACAACTGCTTGAGCCCTCACAACTGCAAAATAAAGATATTCTGTGCTGGTCTAAGCTTGCAAGAATGAGAAAAGTGTTGGAGCCAGCCCAACTTCGGGATTTTTCCAACTCTGTCAGAAAAACYTTTTATTTTTTGATAGGGGGGAAAGGTGGAGGAGGGGAAGTAATGACACTAATGAGAGCAATGAATATTGGTTATTAGGCTAAGAGGTTTAAGCAAACAACCTAACTAGAACAATGAAAGATGAGGATGGGAACATAGATAATTCTAAGCTTATTGTTATTATAGGCTGATAATGGGTTAGGGGGCTCTCTGTCTTTATCATAATCGATTTGATCACAAGCTTTATTCYAGAGCTCTTCATTTCTCTGTTTGCTGTTCAGACTTAGAAACAGATAAGCTATGTAATGCAACTAGAAGAATGTAAATCTGAGCGCTGCTGAGGCGGGGAATTGGTTGCACAGGGAAATAAATTATTTATTTTCTAAAGAACAGCTKTAGTCCTTGGAAAAAGGGAGCTCCATCCGTCTGTTAGTGTCTCCATGCTTGTGGAGAACAACATTCACATCCCTGCTCTAAAAACAGCACTCAAAGGCAGATTTTCTTTCTTGAAGGAATGCTGCAAAGTTTAAGGTGTGCTTAGCTAACAATGTCTTTTAAATGTCTTGTGAGACTTTGCAGTATTCCCTAAATTACCCTCCTAATTGGCTTCAGCTGAAGTCCAGSGCAGGGGATGTGCTCAGTGGTTGCAGACTAGTCTTTCTGGTGAGGCACCATGCTTTTCTTCCTCTAGTTACTCACATTGCACATTTGTTTGTTTAAATATGATATTCCTCTATTTTTTTCATATCTTTCCCCTCCTTATTATTTTGAACTGTATTTAGACRAGACAAGCACCTTTGCAAAGATATTTTAATTTTAGAGTGGATAGAGCTATACTTATGAACTGAAAGGGATACAGTGCAACTGAACTGYAGAGACACGTGGAAGGTTCTCACCATCCTTCAGGATAGGCACTGTTACAATCACAACAGCCAGCTGTGCTGATAATGTTCTTTAGGAACAAATGGGGTTTCCTTTCTTATTTTCAAGCTTCCGTAGTAGTGTAACAGGATGGGTTAAATGATAGATAAAGATACAAGTGGTTCTGGGCTAGAAACTTGAGATTACCACTGCTCACAGTTTGTCTACATTTAACATGAGAAAGCAGAAAGTGTATCTCAAATATTAATGATTTTAAAGTATTTATAATTACTTCAAAATATCTTTCAAAATCCTAAATTTTTTAGAGTAAAAGATTTATAGAATCTGATAGAGAAGAAGAATACAAAGGAAATTTAGACTGAAAATTGTTATCGCTTTAAGATAAAAAATATTATGTATCTAAATGTTTCAATATTTCACATTTAAGTCTCTACATTGTTCATTGAAAATCATGATGCAATCAAGAAATAAGATATATGACAGGAGAAAAAAATATGTAGAATTACTTATACGTATAAATTAGAGGAAAAAAACAACAGGAGAATACGAGAAGGTAAAATTATTCTGGGAAAAATATTGGCAACAGGAAAGGACAAGGGGTTATGTTTAATGGAAAAAAAAGTCTTAAAATGATATTGTGTAGGTATTGGCTGTAAATGGTTAAATTCTTAATTGAAGACATATAATATTAACCTATAAAAATTGATCTATATTTGTAAAGCAAATATAGATGATGTACCTTAATCATATAAGAATAGCAAATTTCTTTCTGAACTATCTTTAACTTTAGGATATGTAAAGCAGCTTTCAGCAGGAATAAGCACTTTGAATTCAATGGACGTAAATAATTTGTACACAAATCAAGGAAATATTTAATACTCATTTTAATAAGTACTAGTATGCTAGGGGAATTCTAAAAGACTGAAAGTGATCTTAGAGTGTGTCAATATTCAAAAAGTATGACAAGTTGATTAGAGTAAGTGTAGGTCAATTAGACATCTGTTCCAGAAAAGACAGCAGAAAAGCTGTGAAAACAGTAAACTGAAAAATAATTAAAGGATAGAAATAAAATTAATTCCAGTCAACATACTTTTATGAAAAACAGATCATGTWAAAGAAATCTCGCCTTATTCTTTGATGAAATTGCATGCTTTTTTAAAGTAATCTATGACTTTTGTAAAATATTTAAATTTAGGAATACAGATTTTCCCGATTTTAACACTATTATACTATTACCTAAGGAAATATTTTATGAATTAAGAACTGGTTAAGTGATAGACCTTAAATAGTGACTGTCTCTAGGCATTATTGATGACTGAACATACTTAAAATAAAGTTTCACGTGGATCAGTAATAGGCTGATAAAAATCAACATCTTAATTTCTTTTGAAAGTAAATAAATTTCTTATGATAACTTTTGGAATAAATAAATAGTAAAGTAGTAAATAAAGATGAGTCAAAGAGACAGGGTGATCTGGATCTTTTCATAAACAGGATTCTGAAAAAGATTTAGGGATCAAAGTGAACAAGCAACCTAATGTGAGATCTCAGCATGGTAAAAGTGCTGATAATTAGCCCTAATTGCAGCCTGCCTGCAAAGGCTGCTGTACTGTTCTGTGGATTCAGGCTCTTTGACATGTTCTTTGGTATCTCTGTACACCACTTCACTACACTTCCTCTTCTGATGGCTAGTATAAACCAGGACAGCTCAGATGCCTCGGATGCCTCTGCTAACATGATGTAGCTTTCTCTTGATCACAATCACCTGGAGAACATAACATATACTAAAAAACTTTTCAATCTAAGAAAAAGGAAATAACAAAAAACAGTGGCTGGAAGTTAGACACAGACACACTTGAGTTGAAATGCATAATTATAATTGCTAAATGCAAAGCACTGGATGAAATTACTCAGGGAGCTTTCAGCTTTAGTCACCTCTATGCCTTTACAAGCATATCGTTTTATGAAAGGGGTCGGCTTTCCGTGAGGCTTAGGTGAAAAGCACCAAGCAACATTCTCTCTCTCTTTATTACTTTTACGGATGCTGACATGGTAGCAATTTGTGTTAACCGTTCAGAATGATCAGATTTGTTACACTAATTTTAAACTGGAAGAAGCTGAAATCTCATACTCCAGTACAGAGCAAGTTGTAAAACAAAGGAAAATTCATAATAGAAAGTCGAACCTAAAACCGTGCTTTCATTCAACAAGCTTGCCGCTTGRAAAAAAAGTCCTAGAATGGCCCAAGGTTAATAGTTTTCAGATGACAGAAAGGGTATGACCCTGAGAGGTCATCCCTATCTCAAGTCAAGATCAACTATACTGAAAGCTGATTAAGTGCAAAAATGAAATACCACTGACGTTAAGCTCACAGGTATCTAAAATGTCATGCTCTAGCAATGTAAACGGCTTCTAATCCAGCTCAGCATCCCCCCCAAACTCAGGCATTTCAAAGAAATAACACAACTAACACAACTTGTGAATGTATGACCCCTTCCAGAAGCAGCCTTAAAATTCCCCAAATGTGCTACTTCTCAGAAAATGCAGGCTGCAAAAGCAGACAGCATTGCAGCTGAATCTCTGCACTGGTAAACTCCAGTTTGGATGGAGAATTAAAGAGAGTCTTGACCCTTATTTAGCCTGGCTAGTGTGGATGTGCTAAACAGGTTGTATTTCAAGAGCAGCAAAACAATGAGATCAATTACAAGTGACTGCGCTTCTCAGCACAGACAAAGCTCCTTATTCAGGAATATGCTCTTTGAAATTCAGATTTATACAAGGATTGCTTAGTGAGAACTCTAACCTATCTATAACCCTCCTTCTGTCAATTGCTAAAACTTCAGGAGTCCTATATATTTATATATACACACACACGCTTTAGGGTCTTTGAGTTAAATGTTATGAATTTGAAAAGCACAGTAGTTTTCAATTAGAGTGATACTGAAATATTTTCTTTTTGAAAAGATCTTTAAAATCCCAGTTTTCTGAAACTTCTGCTTTATGTGTGCATCATATACCTCTTTAGTAAAATTTAATTCATGGAATATTTTATATTGGACAAGCTAGAGAAGTCTTCCAGACAATGTTCATTTTCTGTTATAAATTATTTGGAGATGGAGTCTTGTACTTTCCCACTAATAATTTTCAATTTTGAACATAAGAACAGATTGGAAGAGGTAGCCTCTATTTTTCTAGATAAGATGGTGTGAGAATTGCAAGCCTGAAGATATAGTTAACTTTGAAAATATCTGAACAGTTACCTGCACATGATGACTTCAAGAATGCATCCAAATTATATTTACAACCACCACCCTAAGTCCCTGAAATTGCATGGACTAAGCGTAATGTAGAAAACCATATAGTAGATGGTTTATATATGTACCATATAGTAGATGAATTTAAATAAGCAAGATTTGACCTTAAAATGGTAATACCACAAATGCTACTACTTGGTATCAACCATACTGCAAAGACTAAAGAATCCAAAGGACATATTGGATTGGCCCTGTCGTGCAAATGTAGAATAGTTCAAGTCAGCTGCGTAACCTCACCTGAATTCTCTGTTGTCAGGTCAGCCTGCAGTCCCAGCTCCTTGACTGCCCACACCTCCAGGTCTTCTTGAGGGTGGGTAACAGAGCCCTGGGAAAGGCTGCCCAGGGAGGTTGTGGAGTCTCCTTCTCTGGAGGTCTTCAAAACCCACTTGGATGCCACCTGTGCCACATGCTCTAGGTGTCCCTGCTTGAGGGTTGGACTAGATGATCTATAGAGGTCCCTTCAATCTCAACCATTCTGTGATTCTGTGATTCTCAAACCTGGCTCTCGTCCGGAGCAAGCAGGTMTCCAGGCAGGAGGCCTCGAGTTACACGGGCTGGCCCTGATTTGCCTGTGAGTGCTGGCAATATTTGGCAAAATGTCCTGGTATGGACACAATTGGCTCAGGCCCAACTTGATCTTGAGCAGCTCCAGCCAGCAGTACTGACATGACAGGGCTTCAAGGACACTCTCCTTGAGCTGCGAGTGATGAAAACACACAGTGAAAAGGTTGTGCCTGACCCAGTTTTAAGGATCTTAAAAGGCAAGTATAAAGTGAAAGCTAGAACAAACAGATGCGGAATAAACAGTGAAAGTAGTGGGAATAGCCATGGGAACTCCAGATAGCCCATCCTTCCATTATCAAGGTGAGAATCTGAGTTTAAAAGATAACTGGCAGCTGGCAAATTGTTTTCAAGCTCAGCTCACGTAAATAGCATTGCCATTTTCTGTTGAGACCAAAGGCAACACAGCGACAGCTTGCATCTCTATAGTGTTTTCTCAAATGAACTGTACAATCATTCTGCTATTGGGATAATATCCACGTCTCCTGTTGTTTGCTATGCAATGCTGACTGCCCTAGTGGCACTCAATGCTAACAGTTCCAGGGTAGTAGACTGGAGGCACCTCCTGGTAATCTAAAGGCAGTTTTGAAAAGAGATATTAAGAAGATTACTCATTTACTATGCAAATTCCATAGCTGKTTGATCAGGAGGATGGACAAGAACCCAAAACAGCAGCAACCCCAAGAGCTACTCCTCACCAACTGCACTATATTACCTCTACTGTTTTGAAGGCTCACTGGATTTTCTTCTCCAGGATAATAAACACAAGTGGCAGAGATCAAACTGATGGAGGATGGGAATTTTTAATAAATAGTCTCTCTGGAGAGAGGGAGACATTAATTTTGCTCAGGTAAAATAAATCCTGGAGAAAAATATGTAATAGAAGTCTCATAGAAGACAGAAGTATTCTGATAGACTTGCATTGCGTTAACCCTTTGTCTTATTATACTGTGTTATATAATGACCAAATAACTCTTTGTTTTAAGAAGACTGTGTTGAAGAGATGCCCTGAAGGGAAGACTTTAAGCTGACTCTGGATATGCTCAGCAAATGCATTTCTCAGTCTTTTGCAGTGGGGATTCAGTTTACCATTCTGCTCCCCTTAATAGAAGTTACCCAGAATATACCTCTTGAAGTCTGGCATAAAACGAGTTTATATTCCTATAGCTTTCTGAGGAGTTTTTCAGGCAAAAGCTCACATATGGACACAGTTGAACAAATACACTATATCAGCATATTTTTGTGTCTACACTTACCACCCTCATCTAAACATCTTTGTAATGAAATTTAATGATATGATATAATAAGATAACACCTTACTGACTCTGAATTGTAGCTATACTGTGCTGAATAAGGCACTGTGTGGTCTGTCCAAGGCAAGAATTAACCCTGAATATTTAATGTAAACCATCAAAAATACAAAGGTGTTGGAAATGCAGAATGAGTTTTTTTCCCTCCATTCCTTCAACTATCTGTATCACAGTTAGCTTTATAGAAGTCTTTGAACTTGTAAGTTCCCTTTGATGTAATGCTTGAATAAAAAAAAAAGTTACAACTATTAATTTTCTTACATCTATAGACTTCAACAGTCCCAAATAAACTTTGATAAAAATTATGTTGTTGATTTACTTAATATTTATTAACCTTAAATATGACCATTATAGTAGAATCTTGTCATATGACATTTATATTTTCTGTGTAGGCTTAGGACATTTCATCATTGTAATCACTGCAAAAGCAAAATCTAACAGTTTAGAAGATGAATCAGTCGACAATGAGTAAAAGGTCTTTGGACAGTGGAACATGAGAAAAGAATTGACACATTTTGAGAGGAGYGCTGCATGCCTCTAGGGGATGATACAGAGTTCAGAATTTTTGTCACTACTCCAACTGGCTGACCTACAGATTGGCTCCAGACCTGGGAACAGCTTGCCCAGTTATCAGCCCCAAAATAAATGCCTCAGCAATTGAGCATGTGAAAAAGACGGGGAAGGAAGAAATGTGCTAATGAGATTTTATAAAAAACTTTGTTAGTGAAATATAGAAACAAGGAAATTGACCATCTGAAATRGTAGGTAGAGAAAGGAAAATTTTGACCTGTTTTGGGCAATGATATAATAATGAATAATAATATATATATTATTATAGATATATTATTATATAGATATATTATTATAGATATAATAATCATGAATTTAGAGAATAGTTTTATTAAAAATGAGACTCATGTTTTGGGGAATCCAAGAGATGAATCTAAAATCAGTCTGAAATTATCTAGAATACTAAAGTAAGTGTCCATAATTATTAAATACACTTTCTGATTATGAAGTGGCCTGTTTGGTTCTGCCTATATTTTGAAATGCAGAGAATCTCCTGCTAAATATGGAGATGTTGKTATATGCACATGGGGAGCATGCAGATCAGCAGAGGGATTGCCTCAGTTCCATGCATTGGTCCTTGATATGTCTAAGCAGAATAGCCCTTCTTCAGGGGTGCACTAATTAGCCAGTAAACAAAAGAAGAGTGCCAGCGCGTATGAGATTTACTCAAAGATCCAGGAAAAAGGCCTACAGTCTTGCTTATTTCTGCACACCATATGTAAATCTGTATAAAATACATTAGAAATTATAGAAGCTCTTTTTTTTCCTCCATTGCCTGGATTGCTGAAAAATAAAAATTTGAGAAGTACACACAATTTCTCTGCTACTTGGAGAAACAAAGAACCGTGGGAAAAAAAAAGTGTGTAGACTCATGAATGAATAATGCTAACAGGGAGAGTGTGCCAGTTCTGCTGCCACARGACAGATTAATCATCAGTTAGTGGTGGGTGTTGCAGTGGGTTTCTTATAAATRTAGGTTAGGCATTGCTTCATCTTCATGGCTTCATCTTTAACTTCCATTTAGTAGTAATCTGCAGTGTGGGTGTGCTCAGTAAATGGATCCTGGATGATGCTTTCCTCTGCCTTTTGAGGGCTTCATTAGTGACTTTGGATCTTTGCACCACCCCAATTTCTCCTGAAATTAATGCTAAGAACTAGTGCTACAGAGAGCCTGACAACCATCTCTGTCATGGCACTGTCTGGTACCTAGTGAGTCTAGGTAGAAGGACTGAGCATAAACCTGCTTTACCTGTGAGCTACAATGAAGCAAGTCAATCTATACATCCAGGCCAGCAGGACAAGGAGAAGTTGGATTGCATATCTGGGACATTCATCCTTTCTTCTCCCTGCTTTCAGAGTAGAGACTCATCATGAGAAAGCAGGACTCGCTAGGTTGACTTTAGGCACTCTTACCCAYGGGGTCTTTGCAATCCCATAATAAAGGTAGACATGAATAAGGATAAAGATAGAGATAGAAAAAATGTTGAGCACATTGAGAAATAGAATAATTTTTACCGAATGCATAAAATATGAATGTAGCAAAGAACTCAAACATCTACAGTGACAGAGACCTCTATACAAACATACTTTCAGTATTTAAATGATCAATTCTGGTGGCCTTTACAATGTTGTGAAAAGCTAAAGGACAAGTATAACTTTAATAAATAAAATGAGAAAACAAACAAACAAACTGTAAGACTACAGAAGCAGGCTGCTTCCCTGAACTGCTTTGCCCTCTGAAATATTTTGATGGCATGACATGCAATGTTTATTGTTTTACATGTCTTTATAGCCTTCAGCCTCTYTCTCTGTCAACACATTACTCTTCAGCTTCATTGTGCTCTTCACTCTTCTTTGGTGCCGTGGGAACATAAAGCAAATGCTTCTACTGCTCTTAGCTAGAAATTGTTTTTCATTATAATTTCAAGAGGTGCTTTGAAGTATCTACTTAGACTCTCACAGCTAAAATGAGACAAGGCAGTTGGTATGCTACTTGTTGATTAAATGAAAAACAGACCTGATAACATGTGAAATCTTCCTAAAGGAGGTGTTTCTTTTATGGAGATGTGTACAAAGCAGTTAAGAACTGAGTTACAAACTTCTGTGTCCAAAGTTAAATGCTTAAATAGGCACTTTAAGTAGCCCAAGTGATGGGTTTGCTATCTGGAGCTGGAATGTCAACTCTTGTAAATCAGAGCTTGTTGAAACTAGCTAAGAATCTGGGCACTAGGGGCTTGGAGGCCAAAATATTCAATTTAGATTTCTAGTAGTTAAAATACTAAATATTTGATTAAGAACTAAATGGAAACATACTTGATTTTTCTGAGACATTATGTTACAGAAAACTCTGGTGACACCTTGGAGAAGAGAAGATTCTCAGTGCTTCCAAATGCAGAACTGCATATTTAAGGTCATAGCAAAAACAATGTAGTTCATAACTATAGGAAATGAGCTTCTAGGGAAAGCTCCAAAATAGACAGCACTTGCATTTCAAAAATAAATTATAGACTACTAGATTCAGAATAGGAGTCTAATTTTAAAATAYGAATCTGTTTAAACATTGGAAGTACCTTTAGTATGTTTTAGTTCTTTTATCAGATTTAACATCCTGAAACCACTGAGTTCAGCACAAAATGTAAACTTCACAATGATTCTTACTATGAAACATGGCAGGACACCTTACTTCTTAAAGATTTTGCTCAGGAAGCCTACTGTAATATATATAAAGCAGAATTTAAAAAAAAAATGAAGTTGCCGTTTTTTTTCCTCTTCTCTTTCATTATGGGCCAYGTTGCAGCAAAGTATGTAGTAGCCATGACACCACAGGAAGATCAGGTAATAGGACGTAAAATATTGTAGTCTAGTGAAGGAAGTGCTTGTGGGAGAGGGCAGCAATGGTTCTCTCCTGACACCATTTCTTTTTGTGTGTGTTTATCTGCCTAAATCTAAATGCAGGAGCTGCCCATAGCAGTGGAAGAACAAGCACAACCAAACCTTCTCTACTTTGCTTTATTTTTGGTCCTACACTTAGCTGGATTGTGATTGTCATGTGAACTGCTTGAGGATTGGCAAATAACTTGGTCTAGCATTATCTCCGGGCAGATGGTTATCCTTCCAGAGTATAAAAGATGTGAGATGAGTTTTCTTAGCTAAGGAGGGCTTTGGTTACCTGCATCAAAACACTTGATTTTGTATGCTTTCACAGATCACCAGTGATACTAAGGTTCTGAACTGAAGAATCCACTCATAGCTTGGATGTCAAAGCTCAAGGCAGAGAAATAGGAACAATTTCCTATGCATTCCTATTGCAGACATTTCTGTTCTCCTGGCTGCAAGAAGACCTGCCTGCTGTCAGTACCATGCACCATGTGCTACTGGCTGATGTGCTTCTTGCCTCTTCTCTGAGGAGCCTGTATTTTGGGTGCCACATTACTGACTGTCACAATATCACCCTCCTTTTGAATCAGGTCCTACACAGAGCAGATCAAGATATATTATCCACTATGTGGATATGCCACTCTCTTCACACATGCAGCGTGTTAACATTTGAGCRATTGCCTTATTGAAGTATCCTAGTTGAAGGAATAACAGCTCACCAATCAATGTGTTGTTAGACAATAACACAAAGCCTTTCCTGAATATCTTGGCTTCTGAAAACAAAGATCCTAAAGATGTCAGAATAATAAGAAGCTTATTCTATTAACTCAGGCTTTCTGGAGAGTGGGTAAAAGTATTCTTCGAGGTCAACACTGGCCACAAATATTTTTTATTTTATACTTTTATTTCACCTCCTTGACTTTTTCTATTTTATATGCTGTTTTGTTCTTTTATTTGTATGACTTTAACAGTAACAAACACAGGGTAACATATCAGTAATTTCAAGCATATAAAAGGAAATTGTGTGCAGGGTTAATTTTTTGTTTGTTGCTTCAGTTTTTCTTTATTGCACTTGGCAATTTCATCCAATCTCTACATTGAAATAAGAAGTCTTCTATTTCCAAAATAAACAAAAATTCCAGTTGCAATCTAACCAGCTCACACACTAAGCCCTAGAAATATTAGATCCAGAGGACTCAGAACTTTGCCAAGCAACTAAAGAGATCCTAACTTATTTCTTCACATGATAATAACTCCAATAGGGATTTTAACCACTACACAAAATGATCCTGTAGCCGAAGTTTATGTTGTTACTGGAGTCAATGGAATTGTGTGAGTGAATAGTAGTGCAGCTCTTCCCAAACAGTTTGTCCTGGCGCTGCCTGCAGAGGGGGAGTTGCCTCCACCAGAGAGGGAATTCTCTCTGTAAAACATGCTCTTTCTGTAAGCAGGAAACTTTATTTTGAAGACMCTGCAGGCTTTGTATCTACAAAATCATAAGATATAGGAATAGTCAGACAGGAAGTCTTCCGAATTTGCCGTTCTTATGTTGCAGAAGATAGAAGACAGACATAGCTGAACATTTTATCTCTGAGTTATCATATCATGTTAACTTGTTAGTTTCAAAGATTGTAGTTGCTTTGRCATGCCTCACAATTTGGATCCTATGGAGATATATTTCAAGAATCTGGAAACCTGGAAGAAGTCCCAAAACTAATGTTAATGCCTGGCTCAGGATCACAATGTCCTGTATTGCTTGAGTAATGAGCTGTACTATCAGAAAGATCTTCAGTGATATCTTGATCATAGAGACAATGTGCTCTCAGAATATAAATTTCCTCCTCACAGTTCAATTTATGATACATTGTGGTGAAGAACAAGCTAAGAAAATGTATTATTTTTTTGTGTTTTTTTTTTGTTTATTTGTTTATTTGTTTATTTGTTTTTTTTTTTTTTCTCCACAATTGTGGAATTAAACAAAAGTGATTTGCTCAGCTGGTGGCATGTACTACATTCATGATTTTCAGTCTCACATTGAATAAGCCTCAAACTGAAACTTTTGTCCTCAGTGTCTCATTCAATTAAATTTTTTGATGCATCAGTAACAAACAATGGTAAGATTTTGCAGAAATCAGCCAGCTTTTACTCAGGTCTTGATTTGCTTTCTATATCCTTCCCATTCCACTTTGTTCTCAAATTTGCTGTTGTTCAATCTGACACAGTTGCACTGCTTCCTATGGCCCCTCCATCTTTCATCTTTTTTTTTTTCCCACTTTGGTTATTGGTGTCTTTGATTCTGAGGATTCAGCAAAAGGATTGGCCCTTCAACATCTCTTTTCAGGTTCTCAGATCTCTAAGTCTATCTGTTGATTTAGGTAGTCTCTCTCTTGCCAGCTGCAAAAATGACACACTCTAGTCCCAGTGATATAGGTAGGCTTGCCTGATCTGTCTGGATGCAAGTCCGAATGTCACAAGGATATCCTCTCACAGAAGGAACAATTTCATAATTACTCTCTGGGATAGAGTATCAGACTTTTGATGGTCCAGTTTCCACTAGTCTGGTTGCTTGATCTGAAAAGTAAATACATGAAACATACTCTTTAATCTYGGATATGGAGTAGACCTACTGCTGGAATGAAACAAGACCCAAGAGAAGCAGCTGGAGTCTGGTGTGTAAGATTTTCTGGACTAAAGCCAGGAAGCTTGGTTAATAACTTAGCATGGCAGATTGCTCCATCTTCTAATTGGCTGACAACTTCAAGCCCTTAGTGTCCAGTATATGCGAATATACTGAAGAAATGAAAAAAAATCTGTATCTATTGCTGTATTCATAGCTGGTTTGTTCTGTCAAAAGTGTTCGTCTCTACAAACAAAACAGACTGTATGTGGCTTGTGGGCTGCATTTTGGAAATGTCTGATGCAGAATATCTTAATCACACCATGTCTATCACACGGTCTGACCTGGCTGGTCTTTGCAAACAACTTTTGTGAATTTGTATGTTATTTTCTCAAGGTATTATGAWACTTAGGATCCAGAAGGTCTATAACTTACGTATTGTCTCTGTCATAAATCTTTAAACCTCCGTTGAGGAAACAAGAGCCTAAGTGGTGTTAGGCAAGAATATTCAGTTTCACAAACATGTTCATGCTTGGAGAAGTTGTGAATGACCACTTCATTTTAATGGATAATGGTAAATGATGATAAAAGACCCTTATCACACTTAAGTCTTTGTCTTTGACCATTTTGTTTAGAATTATGGTCTGAGTTATCCTTCACTTAAAACCAGCAGTCTGTAATTTTATATGGAGGAACCASATAGCCAAATATGTAGAAAACCTCTTGTAAAATACATGTATCAATAACAATAACTGTGAGATATTCCTGCTAGAAAAGGATTCCAGGGAATGCTGCTTTAGGAGAAGAGCACGTGTGTACAGGAGATGAGGAGGAAGGAAAAACAACACTGAGGAAAAATACACTAGTGACTATCCAAACAGGCTCTGAGAGCCTTATCCTCAAACAAACAAACAAAGTTTATCAAGAATACTTTTTGGGTAAAGCACTGGCTGAAAGAGACATGAAACTATTACAACAGGAAGTGGTCTCTTCTTGTTTGCTTCTTCTTAAGTTCAGTTAAATAGTACTTTGTATAAGCTTTGTAAGTAAGAAAGATTGACAAAACACCTGATATCAGTGATCATATCCTCTCCCGATTGATACAATCTTCAAGATTCGTTTGTTTTGCTGGACAGGAAGGTCAGAGAAAGCACAGCGGAAAGTCCAGTATGGAGGTGAATATAGAAGAGGAACTAAAACCTTCAGCAGATCATGGACATCAAACAGAAAAGAATATGTCTGAATTAGCACCATGGAAAACACTGGCACTGAGGAACAGAGCAATGAACAAAGAATAGGAAAGCCACTGAGAAGTTGGGAGGACAGGCAGAAAATACCTGTAAGATCTGTGGGAGAGAAGAGAAGAAAGGAGTCCAAAAAGCAAGACTGTAGTAGCTGAGAATGAAAATGCAACACGATGTGTCTGGACAGCAGGGATTACAGGGAAAAGATTCATTTTGTAGTTATTGTAGAAAAGGAATCAGCAGGTCATTAGGATGGGAAAAGCGGTGAGAGAAATCAAAGATGACATGAAGGTCGGTAAGCCTGCGAAGAAAATGTTTCAATCTCCCAAGTTCTAAACCCTGATTATGCAGCTGTCAGCCCTGCCCCTTTAATTAAGTAATTGATTAATTAAAATAAAGCACTTAATCTCTGCATTTACATATTATGCCTTCCATAACCAAGGCTGACTGCAGGCCCCTCATCAGAAAGCTTCTTCCAATTTAAATTCATGTTGGTTCCCAAACATATTACTTTGTAAATAGGAAATGACAACATTGGCTCAGTGCCCCACTATCGTCGTAGCATTGCCATATGTCAGTATCATGCTAAACATAGTAAGTAGAAGACCCAACAATATAATTATTGAGGACATCTGTCAGCAGCACAAACTACATCTGGGATTAGCAGCTTTAATACTGGAAAGACCTGTAAGAAGCAGAGAGGAAAGTCCTTTTGTGTTGATTTTTTGAAGAATAAGGGCCAGATCCTCAGTTGATGTAAAAATAAGCCATTCAAAGAAACTAATGAATCCATCATCAAATGGCACTAGCTAAAAATTGGASTCTGAAATTGAGGCCTATTTCAATAACTACACGAATTGATATTTTCTGTGTAAATATAGAAGGTCTCAACATGGAAGCAACATGGAAGATCATCTATTAGTGTAGCCAGCAGGTACAGATTGTCTTTTATCTCAGCTCTTAAGGATTCTGGACAGCTTTGGAAAACTTCTGAAGATTATTAAAAATTCTCTTTAATGTTCTTTGTACATCGAGCATGAGCTAATGTAATTTTATATTTCAAAGAAATAGTCAAGGTAGAAAAAAAATTTTGAGTCAMTTCAGCACTTGCAAAGGATTATTCTTCCATGCTGGAGTTTATCTTTTAGTAAGGCACAGGCAGCCTGCCCACAGAAGCCAATGATCCTATCTAGTTATTAATCTGAGAGCAAGCTCCTGTTGGGAAGCCATGTAACTGCATTAGTGAAATACTGTATTTGAGCTAATATCTCTACAGAAACCTTATAGTCATGTTTGCACCATGCTGTGCTCATGCTAACATACWATAGCTCTCAGCAAGATTCCATATTTCAAGCACCAGTTTGCATTAACATTGATTGTGTGGTACCTGGGCTGGAAGTTATCCCCTTTAAATACATGTCAGAAGGGCTTCACTATACATATATGTAGACATCTCGAGGATTTTTACTCAGTTCACAGCTGTATCATTTAAGAACCAAGCACAGAATGAAGATCTACAACACAGTTTTCTACAGAGAAGCCAAAGGGATTATACTCAGGAAAAACTGACGAGTAGATTTTAATCAATAACAGGAAAACTTATTTTCCAAATGAAGTGCCTTGAGAGGAATCAGACTATGAGGAACAAAGGAGAAGAAAGGTTAATCTCCCCTGATAAATGATTTCCTTGCATATATCTTATAAAACTTTTCATTCATTTACATTGCACATGAATGAATTAAGGCCTCTTTGACATTTTTCAGGTTTGTAGCTGAGGGAAGATGAGCCTTTGTATTGTTGTACCCCACACTATCTTTTTTTTTTTTTTTTTTTTGGTTGAAAAGATTTCTTTGAATCTTAAATACTCCATACAATGAAGGATTACAGTAAATATAGTAAGTTACAGAATAGATAGAATGTAGACCTTATATTTTAGACAGAGTAGACAGAAAGTATAGTAAGTTACAGAATAGACAGATTTTTTCCTAAAACTGAGCAAATCCATTCTAATGTCAATACACTGAAAGTTTCAGGGGGTATGAGACGGTTACACATCTTAACCTCAATCATTCAGAAATGGGTTCATGGAGACATTATAGGAGACAAGTCTTCCTATAGTCAGTGAAGATATGGTCCATAAAATCTATGTGTCTAGAGGGCAATTCATCTGACTAAGCAGTTTACTTTAACACTGGTATTTTGAATCACCTTCTTGAGGTGTTTATTGCTCTCCTATGACTGCAGAGGAAGCATACAGAGACAAGCATCCTGACTGCAGGCACCCAAATGTTCCTGCTTCTGCCACAGCATGCTCTTTCCAGACTGACGAAGCAGCCAATTAATTGAGGTGAAAAATATCAGTTATCATGCTGAGAGATGAAAGAATGAACTCAGAAGAAAAATGATCTGATGCAAATCTTTGACTGTACCTAAGCCATCAAAATATTTGCACTTATGTAAAGAGTATTTTCTTTGTAAGATTCAGCTGTGATTTCCTGGATGGGACAGGAGGGAAAAGAAGCATGAGAACTACAATGAAGAAAGACAAGAGAACTGAGTGTTCATTCACTGCATCATGCTAATAGTAATGCTATTCAGTGGGCTAAACACTGAGTGAGCGCAATGGATGAAAGCAGGGGATTATTCATTGATTACATGTCAGAAGCAGACTGTAARCAAACAATTGTTTTGTTTCATTCAGTTTTATTAATAAAACAGGAAAAATATGTTTGAAGTCAGTTTAGATCATTTCACCCTTCTCTCTTCAAATGACAGAGGATCTGAGAAGTTTCCTCTCGGGTTGAAAAATTAACAAAACCCTCCAAAACCTAAMTTAACATACTGTTTAGATGGTAATTAGAAAACTTAACTAACTCAAAAAATGAACATTTCATATTGTTTCATTTTCAAGAATTCTATCGTTGGTTACATTTTAAAATGATGTGATCTTTCAAAATGGAAAAGTCAGAGTGTTTTGTTCTTYAAATATTAATAGAGGAAATAGTTCAGGCTAAAGAAATTGAACTTTCTTAATCGAGATAAGATAAACTTAGCTTGATTTGAAAATCTGATCATCTTGAAAATTCATTTTTTTCTGAAAAAGGTCTGGCAAAATATTTTATTCATCTTTAGACTTGTTTTGCATTAGTAACTAAGTAGATAGCTTTACTTAACAAGGCTATGTAAAAGACTCAGTTTGAAAGATTGATCCTGAAAACACAAATTTATCTTCAACTTATCATCCATCTACTTCACTGACACTACTCACATTTTCAAAATCTCTGTTTAGAATAATAGTTTGTAGAATCTGATACCAAGTGAGGCTGAAGTGAGGCTCAGTTACACACTCTGAACTTGAGGGTATCTTTCACTATTAGAGCTGAGGGAAAAAACCTTGCTTCAGAAAATTATTTTATTGCACTGTTCACTGTCTTTTATTAAGACAAATTAAAATACAGATATACAGAATGAATAACTTATTCGGAGCTGATTGCAGCTCTGCAGTGAATTTTGATGGCTGAGTTGAAAATACCACTTGGATAAAAAGGAGTGTCTCATGGAAACCATCCTGGAACTTAACTATTAGTACCAGTGAACAAATGCTCTAGTTAGGGACTTGTAACAGTATCAGTCCCGGAAGGATCTCTGCACCTACTGGACTCACTACAACTCCTATTTCATTTGTTTAACTACGATCTGTGAATTTTAGATGTGATCCTACCATCTCTATAAGAATTATTGGGTCCATACAGCTTGTTTTTATTTGCAAATTTATACACCTTATAAGCATTCACTTAGGTGTAGCATACTTAAATTTAATGGGCTAATGCTTTTCCTTTGAGGAGCATTTCACAGAATCACAGAATACTTGAGGTTGGAAGTGACCTCTAGATTTCTCTATACTCAAAGCAATTACTTAAACCAGTGTTTGTTTAGCTCACCTAATCAGAGCTGTCATTTAATCTTTAGGCTTTTTTATATCTTGGTGGGATTTTTATCAATGGAATAGGTTGTTCCTGTCTTRAATATTCTTTTGTGTTATTTTTTCCAGACAGGAGAAGAATGTGAATAAACTAGTATTCAGGAATGACTTTTGGACAGATATTTATTCTTCTGATTTTGGATACAGTAAATCACCACATGGCAATTACCACATTTATACCACATTGTGCCATTGCATTGGGATTTTTTTCTAAGACAGAAAGTATTTGAGTTCTTGCAGGGAAGATTTCAAGGAGGAATGGATGACTAGCAGTTCACATCTCCAGTTCACATTTCTACTTTCAGCCAGCTCTCTTCTCCAAAACATTATCTTACTTTTTCTTCATAATCACAATGCAAAGCTGAAATTTTGATTGCCATCTTATTTTCTCATTGTGCTTCTGTAATGTTTTGTTGCTTGAGTTTCTTCCTCTCTTYTGCTGCATACGGGCAAATGCACACACACATGCAGAGTCACAAAATTATATCAACCAACATAGAATATTTATATTCAAATCTTTATTAAACTCCAACCAGTACATCTTAATTTCCACCTGAAGTCTCACATGCAACATCATGCTTTGCATACCTGTTTCAAAAAGGAATTTCATGACTCCTATTGGCAGCTCTTTCTGGACTGTTTCATTTAGCCTTGCATACCTGTTTCAAAAAGGAATTTCATGACTCCTATTGGCAGCTCTTTCTGGACTGTTTCATTTAGCCTTCAGGATAATGACATTAAGGAAACATCAACTGAAAATAATTGAATAAATAACATAATTATCCTGTTTCTGTACTTGTTAAAAAAAAAAAAAAAAAAAAAAAAAAAAGGACTAGATTTTCTTTCAGTCAAGCCTGACCCAAAAAAAATCATAACAATTCCACTGACATCAAAAGAACTACCTTCATGTCAAACTGCTGTAAGCTAATAAAGATTTTGGCCAGGCCATTTTATAGTGTATGGGAAGCATATTATTTTTGATTAAGTTTGTGGAAAAGAAAGTCATGGCCTCTTTTCTACACTGTACTCTAAAATCAGACTTACCACTGCTGCATCTAAGTCCTTGCCAGGGTACATTTGGACATGAATAAAATCTATTATATATTTGTTTATTMCTCTCCTTTACAGGGTATAATCATGTGAGGTGTCCAGGGCACTATTTAGAACATAGCTTATGTACTTAGGCTAGGCAAGGTAAGGTCAAAGATGTGCAGACAACATTTGCAACAAGGGGTGGTGAGCTTTGCTGCAACTCTTTGTTCCCGTGGGAATTTATTTTCCACTTCGGGTCAACTCTGAGGGAACGCTGTCTCCTGCCTCACACACTTACAGATGTTGTACCAAAGCAGCTGCTCTGGCTGGGAGAGTTTTAATGATGTTCTGCATTTGTGTGTGCTTTCCCCTCCAGATACTAATAGTGTTTCTTTTTCCTCCTTCTAACTAAATGTGATCTTGCTTAATTTTGCACTTCCCACTTTCAAAGTAAGCTTAAATCCTTCATATTGTTTCAGTGAAAATGTCTGACTTTAATATTGTGCTGTACTGTACTCAAAACAGCTCCTCTGAATTACTGCTGTTTCCAAGCTCATGAATAGAGATGATGTTCTCAGAAGGCACCACTCAGAGTTTTACAAGTGTTGTATGCTAATCACCCCAAAACATCAAATATTGAGGAACATGATAATATTTCACAGCAGGAAAACTGGAAGCAAACAACAAAGGAAGAACTAAATAGATGGGCAAAAATYGGTATAATGGAAGCAATACATTTAAAAAATGATGTTTATAAATAGAAAACTTCCTACATGTGAAAAATACAGTGATTGTGATAAAAGTCTCAAAAAGTATAATATAATTGGAAGATACAGAATATGAACAAAAGAGACTTGTGATGTGATTCTGCAATTAAATAAAATACTTTGTTATACACAGCAGAATGCTTTCATTTTCTTCTATAATAAAACACCTCAGCACAACAGGGTCTGAAGCCAATTTTTATTGCTGACTCCTYTTCATTCTAAGTTCATTTGTGGAGCTTCACAAGCAACCATAATAACAACCTCAAACAACTCTCAAAACACACTACTTTTGAAGTACAAAAGAAACATGTTACCATTTCTTCCTTGAATGCCTTTTCTCATACCTTTTCTTCTTCTCAAAGGACTACATAGTTGACCTGACATGACACAGTTTTTTTTTTTTTTTTAACAAAGTAAGACTAATCAAAATTATCTTGTGTGAGTATATCCTAGAGCTCTTGTCCTGATAGTGCTGCCTGAGAGCATAGAGGCATGTGCTTTGTTTGTATCTCTTAAAAAATCGTAGAGTAAGATGGAAAAGAAGATAATTATATTTAGACCTAGAGCCTCATCTTAAATAATGTGACCTTCAAGAGAGAGTTCTTGCCCAAAAAAGAGACCCAAAACATCCCAACATCTATGCCGCTTTCAGTATACAGCACTGCCCAGATTACTACTCTCTGCAAGCATTCATCCTCCTTGTARGGTTAGAACAAGTGTGCCATGAACTGATTTCTCACAGAAGGAAAGAGATAGTGGCACAGCCCCCTTTTCACCTCCTAGCCCACAAATAGAAAGAGATTGTGCCATTGAGGGCTCACTCTGCTCTGCTTTATTGAACTTTTTGTACTGGAGGAAGCACAGAAGAAAAGCAGTTTTCAAGAAATGCCTCTTYCTGTCAGCCTACAGAAAGTGGAAGTCAACACATGAGTGACAGATAGGCATTTTTGAGGGAATGCAACTACTACAGGTGTTTTTTAGAAAGAAAAAAAGAAGCCTCCAATAAAACACCAACCAGTAAAAAGATCCCTTACAGTAGTTTTCATTCCTTGACAGCATCTTGATGGAATTTATGTTGCACCTTGACCCCCTATTCTGGTACTCTATTCATCCATGCAATGTGATGCTCATGTCATCCAAGACTGTCTAGGAATGCATACCTGAGCGGAAACCAAGGAGGGGAAGGAAGAGCCATCAGATCTCAGCAAGCAAGATCAAGGCACATACTTGCAGTGGGGATCAGACGAAGTCTAGACAGATTCTCTAGATGTTTTTTTCAGATCCTTAATACTAAACATTTGGACTTTATAAAGCAGAACAAATGTATATGCTTCCATATTCTTTGGGTGAGGCATCAAAAAAATCTCCTCTGCAAAGACTACTGTTCTCTTATGAATCTGTTATTGTAGTACATGCAATAACTTCTCCTGTTTCTTATATCTCTTAAATATGTACATTAATAATATCCAGAAAGATTAATTGGAAAAATTCATATCTGAAAAAATGTTTTTAGCTGATTTGAAGGAAGATTGAGAGTTCTTATTTATACTTATTCGTAAGGCTTTATCAAAGGAAGCTGTGAAAACCTTCAAATGGTGACTGTCTCCTTCCTACCCTTCAATTCTCGTTTATGAATTTAATGGCACATTATGTTCCCAGGGCTGGGCTTGTGCTGTACGGTGGGCATCTCTGTGCTGTGGACAACATCTGCTTGTCACCTTCCCCACACTAATCAAAGAGCATCCCCACCGTAGCTTGGAAAGCAGCAAAGCTGATCTTTTACCAGCTGGTTTAACAATGCTGCCTTCAACATCACTATTGTTAAACCAGCTGAGTATTAAAAARGCTCTGTGAAGACAAGCCTGGAAGATAATGGCTTGGATAATGGGTCAGTAGCTCCAGTGATTTTGATAAACATGAGTCTACATCTGAAATACACGTTCCTAGTATTTTCCCATCCTGCTAGCATAATAAAGCTGCTTAAATAAAACGGAAGGGGTAAATCAGCCACACCAGATGATTCATGTATGCTTCTGCCTCCACTCAACTCCTGTTTTAAACAACATCTCATTGAAGTTTATAATCGAATGCTTATATATTTTTTTCTTTATGGTATTGGTAAGCAATGGTCCCTTTGTCTACACTGTGTCTTATAAATATAAAGTCAAATGTTATTTCAAGTTGTATTAGATCTAGGTATAGGAGACCTTTGTTAACCTAAATAGTTTACAATTCTGCTAGTTATAACTAATTTTCTTAGAACCTTGCAGTTAAATTTACATTGGCAAGTTCGTAGATTGCTCTTTGCTGAGAGAAAACTCATATGGAAAAAGACATTTCACATCCATATAGCTGATATATATGTCTGATAAAGGCATTGAATAATATGTTATCTTTAAAATATATGTGAATGTTAGTGATGTTTAGGTAATTTTTTCAGCAAGCTTCTTGAGAAATTGGAGATGCAGAATCATTTTTTTTCTATCATTTATTTTATAATCTCCATGAATAAAACAACACAGATACCAAGAAGTAGTTTTCTTGGTCTTTGTTCTCTTATTTTCCAGTTATTTGTGAACTGATATCATTGTTTAAATAAAAATAATTTAAACAAAATTTCACAAAGTAGGCACATTGTGCCAGTTTTTGACTTTGATAGAACATGCTTTCTTTTTTCACAAATATAGGACTGGTAGAAATTGTGCAAATATTAATGAGTAATTCCATAATCAATTTATATTTTGACAAATATGTGGTAATATTTATGCATATTCATTTTTGATTCAGTTTTTGCAGACAAGATATCGTGTTCCTTTGTTAGTTAACAGCTGGCCAAGATATAATTACATATTTAAAATTATTTTTTTTCTTAATCAGGTCCCTCTGCTCCCTTTGAGATATACTGGAGAGTGGTAGAAGTGTGCGCAATTGTTATACAKACCAGTGTGCCTGAATAAGTGAATGGTATTGCTAATTCTTCTGTTAAAGTATTCACAGTATCAACTGAAATACAGTTTGTATAACAGATACAGCTCACTTATCTACCACAGTCAACAGTTAGCAGTGTGCTTTTGTGATCTCTCATTAGCTAGCATGTCTGCCTTCTGCCACAATGTAAGCTGACTTACATTCTTCCCATCTGTTACAAACTCAGTTTAATTATCCATCACTACTATGAACACAATGACAAATATTGTTATGCAGTGAAGATCTATCTTTTTTCCCGTTGTCAGAATTCTTGCAAGATGTGAGAACCTGATATTTTAATGTTAGGTTCTAGATCCAGTAAGATCAATCAGTCTTTTGTATAGAATTTCATTTAGATGGGGATTTCTTTTATAGGATTGTTTTAAAATGGATAATTTCTTTAAATGAAGTACTTCTGCGTCTGTAAGTGCTGTAATGTATTGGAGCAATCCAGACAAAAAAAAAAAAAAAAAAAAAAAAAGTCATTGAAACTGTGTGTGTGGGGGGGGAGTTTCCAAATAAAAGGGAAATTAACTAAAACCCTGTAAATAAGATTTAAGGCAAATCCAACACAGAACGTTTAAATATAGTTGTAATGTATGTGAAAGACCGAAGAACCTATATAATTGATGAGAAAATAAATAATCTTAAACCAACCTTTAGTTTCAATTGACTGGATATCACTTTTAAGAATAAAGGATAAATGTCTTTCTTGATAGAAAGAATCCCCAAAGTTGATTTATAGTCTTGTCAATTTATGTGAGAATTTTATTAAAAATATTATTATAAAAATATTATTTTAAAAATCTACTAGCAACAATCTATGAAATGCTTGTGGATTTTCCCTCATTAGAGATATTCAAAAGCCATCTTGACACAGTCCTGGGCAAATGTGCTCTAGTTGAACGTGCCTTAGCAGGGGCTTGGACTAGATAATCTCCGAGATTTATTCCAACATCAACAGAATCTGTGATCCTGTCATTTTATTTTTAAATTTTAAAACTTTATTATCATTTAAATTATATTTTAATTCAAGGGTGGCTCATCTTCTATAAAATATTAGCTAGGAAGGGCCACTTTTAGAGATGACATTCCTGGGGATTAGAATGCTGTTTCTAGCTAAATAGAATATAAAACACAAAAAGTACCACCAACTTAAGACCTATGTTCTTCATTTTTGGAAGTAACTTGAAAACTTAGTCTTGTTTCTTAAAAAATAAAAACAGAACCAAAACAATATTTTGAAAAATTGTCCCAAAAATACCATTTAGCCCTGACTAGAAACAAGAAATAATAGAGGATTTTTTTTCATATAAATTATGTGAATAAAAAAAAAAACATTCTAATTGTTTAATATATGTTTTTCAACTCAATAAGATTAATTATTATTTTATCCTGATTAAGGAAAACTACTCCTTTTTACCTTTTTAASGATCTGTTGCTAGTTGGCTTTCTGGAAGCCAACCAACTTCCAGTTTTATTTCACCTTAATACCTTTCCTAAAGTCCTACAAAATACCATGTTCTACTGAACAGATTGTCCATCCACTGTATCTTCTTATTTCTGTCAGCAATCAGTACCAGGGAATTTTAGAAAGCAAGATATGGACCAACCTGCTTTCCATCCTTCATCTTCTAGTCTCTTTTCAGAAAGGTTGTTTTAAATCCTGAAATACGAAGCTTTACATAGTTACCGAAGTATGTAATAATATTAAACCTTGTAAAACTGGATTAGTGGTTTTTTTTCTAATATCTAAATCTGTATTAGACCTGAATAGTATTTCTGAATATAATTTCCATTATTGATTTGAGTTTGTGATGTCTAATTTAATGAAATCCTTTTTTGTWTGTGTGTGTTATTAATGAAAATACTATCTTCCAATCTTCCTTAAATCTTAAAGAATCCTATATGGCAGGACTTCAGTGACATTCATAATTGATAAAATTTCCTGATCCTGTCTTTTAGACTAACTTCTGTTGCTTTACATTTGATCAGGCTTCACTTCATATGAAATATTTCATATTAGATCTCTCTATAAGAACACTCTCTTCTTTCCAGAAAATTGCACCTAATATGACCCAAACCTTAACTAGGAAATTCTGGGGCTTTTTCAAAAGTCTTTCAGACTTTTCTCTTCAAAGATCMAAATCTTTAACATTGGAGAAAGGGCTGTCTGAGCGGAGTCATAGGTAAGCACTAGCATGACTCAGGGTGTCATGATGGTATCCTGGACATAATCTGAAAGAAGRAGGGAGCTGAATTCAATATAAAGGGAGGCCATGATCACTGGAGAGGGCAACTGGTTGTCAATCCTTGAGGGAAGAGAGAAACAGGTTAGACAGTGAGCCAGGACTGCTATTGTTGACAGTAAGAAGTAGATGTAGCACAGCAGGAGTTGAAAGAGGGCTCTTCTAATGGCTAAGGAAGAAGACTGTGGCTGAAGGTCAATGTGAGAAAAAAAGGGAGCATCTGACTATTTCAGTATTGGATCCACATTGAACTTTACATCTCTCCTACTCTGAAATGCAAAGTCTTGTTTTTTGTGTGTGCTTGTGTGATACAATATGTCCAGGTTTAGATCTCAAGCTTCATTTCTCCATTCTTGTATTGACAACTTSATCTTTCAATATTTTAAATTGGTTTTACTGGGAAGCTCAAGAGAGGAGGAAGAAAAAGCCTAGTTTCGATAGAGAATGAACTTCTCCCAGACCAGGACGGAACATCCTACTACTGTGACTGCTGCTATGAAGTTTTTATTCTGCCTATGAGATCTTTAAATGTCTGTCAGGATATAAACCTTCACTAGCAACTGACTTTGAGAGTTGTTGAAGATCAAAACTTTAATTGAAATGAATGCTTCTATATTCAGCAAAATTATGCCCTTTAAATTACACCTGACATGATGCTGAGATGCACAAAGTCATCACTCATCATTGTTTGAATGAGTAGGCAAATAAGCAATTTGAAGCTATTTATAAAAGTCAAGGAACAGCACAAACAGGAGGAATATTAAAAAGCAATATGTGGCAACAAGGTGATTAGACTTCTATTGTTTACATATGATCTTTTTTGAGATAATTGAAAATCCGGGGGAAATCTAACAAACCTCTCTAGAAAGGAGATTCGAAAATGTTAAYTCTTCTTTCTGACAGAGAAATTGAATTAAATTAGCTTCCACAAGAAAAAAAAACATGCTCATTTTGTATATGAATTTCATATCTCATTTTTGACCTGAATTCTATATTTGATAACTATTCATTTTTGGCTTGATTTATGAGACACATCTCTGAATTGCGTTTGAAAGGAAAGAGTCTTATAGCTCTGCATGTCTGGCTCCAAGCTTCTAGAACAATTGCATATGTCTCAGCTATCACCCTGGTAAATCTACATTTCATTCATAGAACTTCCACTGAGTATCTCGATTGAAATGTGTGTGTTACACCATCTGCCCTTTATTTGTGGGTTTTTATAGTAGAAGGCTTTAAAGGACCACAAAGTCCAACTATAATTATTCATTTATATGTTTTTAATTAAAAACTTTAGTGGCAAAAAAATTATTTTGGCTTAAATAGCTTTTTGGCACAATTGCTATGTTTCTGATAAGTGATGAAACTACATGTTGCAAACTGGCTCTGCAGTGCTGACACGAGCAAGTTCAAACGCCAGCTATGCACAGTAGTAGCCCTGGGACAAGAATAGCAAATGAGCATGTATCTAATTAAAGTTCTCTGATAGGATTAATCAGTTGACATTTTGCCACATAAATCAATAGCTGGATTTCCATCACACCAAAAAGCCTCCTTTTTGCTGAGGAAGCTATTCACTCTTAGCTAGAAAGTCAATGTTTAGGGCAGATGATAGATTTGCCCTACATTTTATGCATTCAAGTTCAAAATACAAACAACAGATGGCTTTCCCTATAGTCCTAAACCTAGATTTGATTGGCGTAATCCACTCAACACTGCTGGAATTCAAACCCCCTAAACTCATAAAGACCCATGGATTTCTCTTCTGTGTAATCTCACATATAACCTGTTCACTTTAGCAGACACCATATCATGCTATGTAGACTTTCAAGATAGAGTGCTCTAAAACAACTATTTTGTCACTGACTAGAAGAAACGAGACTGCTCTTCAAATTACAGCCTACAACAGTTGGGCTCTCCAATTATTGCCCGTTACTCCAAGTTACTACTTGCTTGAATGGCAACTGCAGGGCTGGGCCTGAGAGGATTTGGTTTTTAATTAGGTAATTATAAAACCGTAATTATAGGCCGATAATCTTTCCAATATCTCTTCTTAACTTTGGCGCCAACTAGACCAGATGACTCAGACTTATCCTCATCCTTGAGGAAAATGAGATTTTTATTCCAGAGATAAGAGTTGTTGTCTCTAGATCATGAGTGATTTGGTGTAAAGTATGTCTTAAGCAGCTTATATGAAGCAGTAAGGTTCTTTTTTTTTTTTTTTTTTTTTTTTTTTTNGTATTTTAAATAGTGAACATATTTTAAGATATTTCTATAGTTGTATTTAAAACTGGACAACAAACAGTAACAGCTATCTATGTAGCAACATTATCGAGCATGCAGAATAACGCTATATTGAACTGTAAGGTTTTTCCATGGGTTTTATTAAATGGACAGGAACCGAGTTTGATCTCAGCTACACCACTATATATGTAGTGGCATATATAATATAGAATTTCATGAAAATCAATTAAAAAATAAAAACTGTTGCAAGCAAGAGGAAAATTGGATGCTTTAGATGTATAATTCAAATGTCCGGCTGTTTTTTTAGTGAAAGCTGGCACTAGTGAAATATAACATACAGTTACACTGATACTCAAGGAAATCTTTTATTTACGCACAAGACCAATTTAGGTTCAAGAGTCACTTAAATACAGAATTCCATCAGGAAAAAAAGAAAAAGAGATAGAGAGAAAGAAAACAAAGAAATGAACAATTAACTAACTAACTAACTAACTAACTAACTAAATAGTTCACACCAACAGGGAGTTTTAGGATTACCAGTTATCAGTACCAGTACTCAGGGAATGATCAAGGCAACAAAAAGAAGAGATAAAAGGAATCAAAAGAAAAATATTGAGGATTTATCCTCAGGAAAAAAAAAAAGTGATCTAAATTTATGAGGAAATATTTTCTAAAAAGTGGATTACCTAACTGTAGAAGGAAGTGAAGCCTTTCACTTATGGGCCACATAAATCATTTATTTGCATAAAACTTTGGAATATTTGTGAGTCTTTGAAAAGTCATTTCTCAATTTTCATTTCTCTTCTTCAATCCTCAACTGAAAAAAAAACCCATGATTTGCCCATTTAATCTTTTCTGATGTAACCCTTCTATGGGCTGCTGTAGAAAAGAGTGGCTTTAGACTTATGCAAGTTTATAGGACTTAGAGATTACACGCCTAAGTTTCTATGTCAGTCTCTGTGACTAATCTGAGGTCTTGACTGATTTCAGCATTAATATACTTAAATAGACTATTCTTTTTAACTGTTTTCTCAATCACCTCTTCTCATGGTGAAGAGGTGATTTCAAATGCTGAGGTAGCTACCAGAAAAACTAATTTTGGAGTCATCACCAGTTGGAGGCTGGAGTCTGAGAGATATAACACAGAGGTCCACGCAATTCTTGTTTCAACACTTGTGGGAAAGAAAAATATTCAATTTTTCTTCCCATTCACTTTCTGCTATATCTTACTAACTTTGAGGGATGACTAACAAGTGTATGTATAGCTGGTCCTATTAAAACTATCTCCAAATACATTGATTGGAATAGGGATTGGATGCATGTGGAATTTACTTCTAAATCAGGTCTGCCCTTGCCATCTGCAAATCTGTCTCTGTGCAACAGTTACAGTTTGACAATCACTTTTGAACTYAGGGATTTGTTAACAGGATGAAACCAATCAGATGATATACATATTAAACAAATCATAATATAGTGAAGAATTATTTTGTGTACACTGAGAGTGTTATTTCGAGTCAGTCACTTATCATCTAGGAAGATCATCTAAATCACCAAGAAASAAAGATATATAAATAATCCAAATGAGGGCTCACAATTGTGGTAACAGCTTCATTTGGATTCATCTGGAAGCTCAGGAAAGGATGTGAAGGTAAAATCAGTTTCTAAAAGGATAAGAAATTTAAAATGATATTTCAAATTTTTGAAATTTTGAAATGATTTGAAATTTTAAATATTCCTTTTTGTTTAAGGCTGATTTAGATTTCTAGGCACCTGAATTCATGAAACAAATTGTTGGAGTCACAGATATCTTAAAACAGTCTAAGGTTCTTAAAACAGTCTATAAAGAAATATTATGAGTAGATAGGTAAACAGAAGAGATGCCATTTCATCATTGGAACAGCTCATATCTGAAGGAATACAAAAAGATAAAGGGGGAAAAAAATGTATTGCTTTTGCTATTCCCACTTTTTCTTTAGGACTTGTCTGCTTAGGCAAACATTTTTTCTGCCATTTTTAAGAGTTATAGGACAGGTCCAGTCTACATGCCTCATTTGGTATTTAAGTCTATTGACACAATTATTGTGACCATTTGTCAGGGTGTAACAATGGTGTTAAGTCATTTTAGACCTGTCTCTACCACAGCTTGTCTTTGTCATCTGAAATTAGAAGTTACTTGTTAGTGGGCAARTTTTCAAGCATTTAAAAAGCATTTGTAGCTCCTTGAATATCTATCCTAATGCCCAGTTTATGGTAACCAAGGACCTGCCTCCTAGGAAAAAGATGATATATCTACCACAGCTCTCACCACAGTTTCAAATGTGTTATATGTGTAGAACTTAATCAATATAGCATCTTTCTTGGTAGCTTTCGTTCATTTTTAATCAGTTTTGGACACACTTTCCTCTCTGGTTAACCTAGCTCTTAATAGGATGAAAAAGGCATTGTCCTCTGGTAGAAGAGTTATGTGATGAGGAAACCACTTCTGCAGGAGACAAGCTTGTGGTCAAGTTTCTCCCTGCCTACAAAGCAACAGAAAAGACTTTTTGTATAAAAGAATTTAAAATAGGGTTTTCATGAATCATTGTTAGCTGGACATGCCAGGGAAGTCTAAATTAAGGAAGACATCCTTTCACTTAGAGAAAACCACAGTACATAATTCTTTCAGAAACACATAATGGCAAACTTTGTAATAGTTAGATACTGAAAGTCAAGCCAGATTAGATTAAAAACTGGCAAGCTGTATTTTATAATTTTCCAGGAAGTGCTTTTTCTTCAGAGAACTGGAGGGTTGGAGGGTTGGAATTTAAGTGTAGTAAAACTGATTAGGAATTTCTGACTAAATGAATTTTTGTTAATATGTTAATGCTAATACATAAAAACTTACTTTTATGGAAAGGGAAGGTTTAGAAGAAAATATTTTGGAAAGGTACACAATATCAAAAAGAGATTTCAGACTTTATYAGAATTAAGCAAAAAGTTAGAGAGATCAAGATCCTGGCTGAAGTCCCATAGTCCTGAGGCACAGGAAAACAGGCTTCCAGTGTAAAATATATAGACATGAGACATGAGCACATATCAGCTATATTCAGATGAATGCCCTAATAAAAGAGAAAAATATGTTTTTTATTTGCCCTAAGACTGTTATTTTTTTTTACAAGTTAAATCAACTCCAACAGGAGAAATACACAGCTGCTACACAAGAGTATGGGACATTCATCTGAATATAGGAGGTTACAAATTAGTTCCCTGGTCTGGGCTCCAGGTTTATCTGTGGAACAATTTGTTCCTTTATTTATTTATGAAATTTCAAATACAATAAAGGTGAACATCGGTGACCCAAGGAGATATTTACTGAAAGTTACTGCAAAATAAATCAAAGATCCAAAGGATGATGTTTGAAAACTGACATTTAATTTGCATCTAGATCTGGAAACAAACATTACAGAGGACCCTAGAGGTATGACTTAYTMTGRWAKWYRWAYWMAARMWMWWYAAMWKAGRAKYWKWTGWWTKTTWRATMARWAKTKWWRMAAWKYRRTTAWMWKYKKYTMARWWTWWTYRWRWYWYRAWWAWWYTKARMMRMWKWTAAYYRMWTTKYWWMAMTWYTKATYWAAMAWWCAWMWRMTYCTMWKTTRWWKWKYTTKWRTWYRWMTWYCAKARTAATTCTCTAAATCTAAAACATTTATTCAGAAAAGATTGGGAAAACATGTAAAAGCAAATGAAGAATCATGCCATYAAATTTTGATGATTCACAATAATTTTGATGAACTTATCTCTTGCCTTCAACTTTTAGCATTGCTCTTTGACTTAGTATAAAATCCTGAAAAATTTAAAAAAAATCTAACCACTTTTTACTTAAAGTTTCTACTTAGTTTTATTTTCATTGGATCTCTTGTGTTCAATTGATGTCTTTAAAGCAAAATTTTTTAAGATGTAAATCTATATGGGTACATGAAATCATATACCTGCAGTTTTAATTCTTAGTTTTGGAAATTTTATATATTTCTACTTTTATGCATTTCTAATTTCTTTCTCTTGAAATACTTTCCCTTTTCAAGCAGAGTGAATCTGAAACACARTCACCCAGATTGAATCAGAATCAGTTGAATGCAAAAAACCCACTGTATCCGTGAGGGTGTTAGGATGTAAGAGAAGTAAGATTTGCAGAGAGAGACAATCTTTAACTATTGATAAGGAGTGGAAACATGAGAGCTTTAAGCAGGTCCTTTTTCAGCTCTGAAACAGAAGCAAGATAAATACATGGGAATGATTACTTTATTTTGAACTTAACTRTGGTAATCAGTTAGCCAATTTGAGATAAAAGAGTGGATATTTCCAGAGAAGAATATTAACAGAAAGAATGTAATAAGAGCTGTCAACTCTGTGGGTTGCTGAAGATGACATAGATTTAGCTCCTGTGCAGCTGTGACACAGGGATAACAAAAATGTTTGTAAACAGTTCTCTTCAATCTCTCTCTTTCTCTCTCTCTAAATATTTTTTTCACATCTGAAAGACTGAAGAAAGGCCAGTTATTTCAAAAAGATTTTCTTCCAGTCCTGCATGGACTATCTTTGTGAGCTCATTTAGATGCATAGCTGTAGCTTCCTAGATGATTTTTAGTATATCAACTGACAGATTCAGGAATGCTTAARTTTTAGTCTGATGGATTAAAATTGTTCTTTCGATGTTGGGGGCATTTTTTGCAAGGAGTCTTTAGACAGGTTCTGTGCTTATATAGAAGCTAAGAAGTGATCCTGASAGACTGTAAGATAAGACTTGCATCATGCAGATTGAGCCCTTTACTGGAAAAGATATGATTTTCTAATTTCTTTTTGGCATTATGGTGAGCACTGGATTGATCTTAAAAAATATTCAACAGACAAGCCACAGAAACTTGCCCTGAATTCCACCAAAGCCAATTCACAGCAAGAATTTAGCCTTGAAATTGGACCTAGCATAATCAGAATAATTAAAAGTTGAGTTCACAACCAAGGAGCAGAATGTAGTTTCATAACAACCAGAGGACAGAGAAATGAAGATAAGGCAATATGAAAGTCTGYGTCCTGCTTTAAATGTAGCATTCTTATTTCAGCAGTTCTTTTCCTACTGGTTTACATCATCTAGCTCCTGGGAAATCATCTGTTACCTGCCAGTTTGAGATCATCCACACTCTGAAAAGAAACACATGGTTGGCCATCGATACTTGTTGCCAAAATTATATGTCTTTTGCTTTATGACAAGAAATTTTGATCTAACCGCACAAAGGCAGGTTCTTTTTAGCTAAAAAATACAGATATTTAGTCTTTAAAAGACCATTAAAAATAAGCATAACATACAAAAGAAGGAAAAGAGAAAAAAAGGATGAAATTAATCTCACTTATGTCTCAATATCCAAAGTGGCAGATATCTACATATCTAAACTTGTATCCCTCCAAGTTCGTCATATCACAAATGGAGAGGAAATAGGTACTTTAGGAACCCTAAACAATTAGCTTGGATGTTAATTTTTACAGTATAAATATTTTTATTTATCCTACTTTGAATTACAATATGTAACCTCTGAGTTATGATATCATGCCCTTAAGTCTGAGTTGATTTCTGTGGCTTCAAATCATCRACATACTTAAGCAATATCCTAATTTTAAGCATATGAACAGTCCTATTGAAGTCAGTGGGATATTCATATATTAAAGATACAGTTTAGTGCTTTGCTGAATCRAGGCTTATGTGAGTAATGTGCCACATGTGTTTTCTCTTGCAATAACTCTGTGACATCACTTTACCTTTAGGCAGTAATTTCACTGTACAGTGGAATTAATGTTTTCCGAAATGTCTCTTAAATTTTTAAGGTTTTGGCATTTTTAGAGCAGATGCTAATAAATTAGTTACCCTTTTTTTCTTTTCCAGGCTTAATAATAGCAATAAAATCTAATAAAATATAATTTGATGTTTTGGCTACTGCACTAATTGAACAGTACAGCTGTTTCCATCTCTTAGTAAGGATTGAAAACTCAATCAGGGGTGAGTTAATTTTTCTTTACACTTTGATGGAAAAAAAAGATGAGACTGAGGTAGTAATATTAAGTACTGAAGCAGTAAAGGTCATTTTCACTGGGGAACCCAATGCCTTGAGACTCATTCACTTTCTTAACTGTTTAACAGCTAGACAGTCCTACATTTTCAGCACTGCTTAATTTCTAACCCTTCTCGCCTCAACCCTTCCCCCAAAAAAAAGAAAAAAAAGAAGCCACATAGAAAGAAAAAAATAACCCTAACAAGKTGAGAGTATATATGAATTCTAAAGYGRTTTTGCAACCAATCTAAAAATATTTTGATGTTAATATCTAAGAATATAACATTTATGATGTCACTAATGAAATGCCTGAAAATGTATATGCTAAACTAGAGATATTCAATGTTCTGATCTTGATTCGCAACTGAACAGGACAGGGTATTCTGGACCGGGAAGCATATTTGGCTGCCTGGATCAGGAAGGAATATTATTACCTGGCACACAACATCTCAGCCAGACTCCACTTCTCCATCAGCTATGAAGAATCTGCAAGCTATTCASCTGGCCTCTAATTAAATGCAGACCTTAGACTTCTGTCATCTTCTCAATACAGTCTGTGGTAGGTTAAAGCCAGAAGCTTTTCCAATAGGTAAGAGACACTGCTTTGGTGGTAGCCAACTTCTGTATCAGTCAACTACTCAGTTTATTGAGATCCTCCCAAACAGGCCTCACAGTAAACTGTTTTACACCACACTATTTTATAATGGTCTTTATAAAAATAAATGAACTCGCGACATTAAGCTGAAAGGTAAGCAAAGGTGCTGAGTGTTAAACATATTAAGAGGGGGAAAAATCTGTTAATCATTTTATTAATGTTTTCTTTTCTGAAGAAATCCTTGAAAATGCTTGTAATTCTTTGCAGCTGACAGGCTGCTGATTTTGCAGAAAGAAGAGCTTTTTAGTCCCTTAACTCCAAGTCATAGTTGTTCCTTGTTTTGACTATTGGAGAATTAGTTCAGTTACCTCCCAAATAGTAAATGCCTGTGCTCTTAGCTCTTACAGTTTAAATATAAGAAAGTTTGCATCTGAAAAACATTATAGTCAAACAAATACTACATTGAAACACAAACTTAATGGATTACACTGGGACTATATAAGAAACTGACAAAATCCTTTTCCTCTCACATGGATTTTTACAATGCTGTTACTTCACTTATTTCAACAGATTTGCTCTTTATTTACTTCAGTGGAGGTAAATAGGAGGATTGCCCTCTTCCACATACATTAGTCACTTGAATGATCTCTGGTTCTAAGAAAGTGGAAGTCAGAGGCTGAGCTTTGGATCTACTCCATTATAGAGTCTGCAGTGATGGCCATGGGGGTCAGTTTCCCAATTGCCCACATTGCTCAGCTCCTGCACTGTCATGAGCACTGCCACAACATTACCTTTTTAAGACTCAACCGGGAAACCTCAAGACCTTCATTCAACCTTTCAGTGCATGACTCCAAAAAGATCAGCTATTCCACACTTTGGGCATGTCCCTACCTACCAGAGGCTTCTGGTGCCCAGGTCTACCACCACATTTCCCACAAAGTAGAACAGCAGTTTTCTCAGATAAGCCAATCTGCTCCTGTGCGCTAATACACTGTGTGCTGCTTCAAACCCCTGCAGAGCACATGGGGTACCAGGTCATCACTGTCAATCATGCTACCCACACCAACGTGATATATATCAGGAGGGAAGACATGCTTGAGGATCTTTTAAGGGAGAGCCACATTTCAGACCACTATTTCCTCTGTGAAAATGAATGGAAAGTTACACAGGTACACTATTCCCACCAAATTCCTGAGGATTATTGGCTTTCCTAAACATCATGCAGAACTACCTGGAGCTCCTGCTCTCACCAGCTGCCAAGACTGGTCTTAATGGCTGACCCAGGTCAGACCTTCTGGCCTTGTATGATCTAGGAGTAACAAGAACCACTTGCTCTTCCCATGAGGCCAGGCCAGTGGGCATGAGCGCTTTTGATGAAGTTACGGTCCATGCCTTCTCTCCAGTAGATAGAAACAGTGGGCTATGCCAATTCTTAACAGCTAACTTTCTCTGTTCTATATGTAAAAGCATTCAAGAATAAAAGTATTTGCCATTTTGCATGGATCTACATTTCTCAGCTGCAGAGCCTTCTACCCTTACCCTGCTCCTTTTATCCTTTCCCTTTCCAAGGCAGTGGAGGAGTTCAGAAGGAGTAAGAATTCACATTTCCTTTCCTCCAAGAGTTGTTGCTTGATATAACAAGAGATTTCTACCTATAATCTCATAGGGCAAATGGCTTTAATACATTTAGATTATATTTTAAATTTTTGGGGGATTGTTCTAAATGTCTTAACATTTATATATCTTAGTCAAATCATCCCCAGATTTTGGCAGGAGTGTTTCTGACAAAGTATTAAACAGAATAAAGCTCCTGCACTAAAATAGTTACATCATTTTTCACTGTGTAGTATTTTATAGTGACAGAATTATTCTAGCAGATTTTATTCTGTGGATGAACTTCTACCAGAGACACTGAAACAACAGACTTGAGAGTTTCATGTTACAGAAGTTTGCAATAGCTCTATTACACAAACCAGCCTTCTTACACTTCCTAGGTAGTCTGAAAAACTCCGTCTTTAGCATGTTCTTGAATGAATAAGGCAAGTTAAGAGGTAGTCTTCTTAGTGATAAAAACAAACAAAAAAAAATCTTAAAATGATAAAGGTATTGTCAAACTATGTCTATTATAAAGTGTGAGTTTGAATATGCTTTTCCTATTTACTGTGTTAGATATGAATACTTGAATGACTTAAGAAAACTTTTAAATAGCAAAACGTCACTGTAAGTTCAATGAATATTCAAAAAGTATAGATTTCTTTTTCAATTTTGAATTAATTCTCCAGTTTCAAGAGCGATACACCGTGGTCCAGTCTTTTAAATGTGCTATGGTCTTACGGGAGATTTTCTTGGCTCTATCTTCATTCTTGTTATTAGAAAGTTATATGATTCTGTGGGGCTGTGAATAGACTATTATTTCAGACCAGGATTGAAACACATCATTTTTTAAACTTGCATTTACCATAATCTGTTCTGCACTCCAAATGCCAGAGAACTTACTGGGGTAACTCAGGTCACTGCTTTTATAAATTAAATTTGAGAGAAGAAGTGTAAACTACAGAGCAGACAATTACAGCAACATATAGGAATTATTAAGAGTTTGCCAGAAATACCAGTCTCATGTGGAAACATGAATAACTGTGGGGTACATATTCTCATGAGGGGAAGAATGGAAGGCAGACTTCTTATTTCCAATAAAATAGAATAGAAGACAAAATATGAGAAAAATATAATCTTAACCTGGGTATGCCCCAAAAGCAATTCAAAGACGCCAGCACCCTGAAGGAGAGCAACTGCATGATTTTAGGCCATGCTAGTATGCCTGCTTTAACTGCCAGCTCCTTGGCTCTCCCCACACAGTATTCCTTCAAATTTGTATTTGTTTCCATAGCTAATGGGCATGCGTAAAAGTCAAACTGCACTTCGGTGTATGTGGACATCTCTCCACTTAGCAAAGAGAATGCAACATCACTAATATTCCTCCAGTGACTTTTCTGGAGTTCACTGGATTTTTGCAGTTGACACTATGGATTGAGAAGGATTTTACTATTTTATCTTAGTTGCTCCACTAACTAAGGAGAAAACAATGAAGCTAGGATTCATTACGGAAAAACAAAAACATACCAGTAGAATAAAAGCTGTGACCCAAGAGATGAAGATAGTTTAGCTTCTTTGAGGGGGCTGGAATGCATATTAAGACTCAGTTCTATTTGGTTAATGCAGGTCTGTTTTAAACACAGCATTATGTAACAATTAAACAGTTAGTGAACTCAAAAAATGAAAAAAAAAAGTGTAAAATGCCCTCAATGTGGCACACTAATGAAAACTCTTTTTTTTTTTTTTTTTTTTTTTTTTTAATATATATTTAAAAAAAACAGTAAAACATTCACTCCCTCTTTTCAGGATATTTTTAGTTACACATTGTGTCGCTGTACTTGGTGGTACTCATTTCAAAATGAGATATGCAGCACACTTTTTTCATAGAATCATAGAATCCTTAAGGTTGGAAGGGATCTGTAGAGATCATCTAGTCCAATCCCCTGCACACGCAGTGTCACCTAGAACATGTGGCACAGAGTTGTGTCCAAGCAAGTTTGGAAGACCTCCAGAGAAGGAGGCTGCACAACCTCTCTGTGCAACCTGTTACAGGGCTGTCACCCTTGCTGTTAAGAAATTTTTCCTTAAGTTCCTGTGGATTTTTTGGTGCTTCGGTTTGTGGCCGTTTCATCTAGTTCTATCAGTGGCCACCACTGAAGAGGCCAGTCCCATCCTCCTCACTCTCGCCCTTGAGGTATTTATATACACTGATTAGATCCCCTCTCAGACTTCTCTCTATTTTTTATTTTTTTTTCCAGTCTTCTATAATTTAAATACTTTACAGCAATGGCTGGAAATTGCTTTCAGTATGTTCAAAAGAATACTGAGCCTTCTTGATAACCACTGCAGAACTGTAAAACTTAAAACTTTAGGCAATGCTTTGTTTATCAAATATAGACTGCATTTTAAGGTATAAAATTATCCTTGTTGTGTGTTGTGATTTACTTTGTTTTCAATGAAGTCAAGTTTATTTGAGGAGAATTTTAGAGAGGAAATGTTCACTATTCTCTTAAATGTAAAAAGAATATGAAAAACAGATGAGACAAAATCAGACAATGAGATCAACACTGCTGAAAATTTATAGGATACAAATGCATTTTTTGATTTAGAACCAAGCTTAAAGACAGTATGAAGCCATGTCTATTTTCACTAGTGAGCTTTAAACGAAATAGAAAGTGACACACCTTTGGACTGATGCTTTGCCTGCCAGTTGTTTACACATGTTCCTCAAATTTCAACACACATGAAGTGCAGACATACCAGAAACATTTTTTGATCATATATTTTGACATTACCATAGGTTGCACACCATTTGATAGCAGGTTCTCATGGATTTGGGATGAAGGGAATATGCAGAAAATTGAGATTCTTTTTCTTCAATCTTCTCCTTTCCAGACAAAGTAAAGACATTTGCTTCATTTTTTTTCTGATATTGTTTCTTTCTAAATATCCTTTTATTCGTCTTTATCTTTTTTTTTCTTTTTTTTTTCCCCTCTATTCAAATGGTCTGCTTTGTTTTTATAGCAGGGTAGTAAAAACTGGACTCCAACTGAGGTTTCATGTGTGGAGGATTATAATTACCTTCTCTGTGTTACTTGCCACAACATGTTGCTTGTTAGTTACATCTCATTTTTTCACTCAGATTTAGTTTGTGATCCACTCTAACTTCTCTCACCGATCTCTGTTTTGTTGTTGTTGTGTTTTTTTTTTTCTTGACTAGCATGCAGCTGTATGTCTTTATCAAAAATATCCAACTGAAGAGGCTTCCATGAAAATATCCTGCCAGTTTTTGAGAGAAATATTGACTTCTCTTTCTGCATGTTTTATTTTCCCCACTAGCTCTGCATTTATCAGAGAATTATTTGATCAAGAGAATATTTGTATCTTTAACTTATAAGAATGTTAACAATCCAATGTTAAAAACCTTACTACAAGCGAAGGAGAAATGTTTATCTAGAAAACATTTTCAGAAGTAAAGAAGGCAAGATTTATGTCATATATATAGCTGTCTTTCTTTTTTCCCCATTTGTTTTCCATCACTTCTCTCTTTCTCCCATCTCTCTCTCTCTCTCTCTTTCCAACCTCATAACCTATTTTTTTTTTGTTGAATTGGTCTAGACAGAAATTATATCATACACAGTGAAGGAGAAAATGTTTCATTGTATGGACAATGCAAATCCTCTGTAAAGTACAGGAGTTGAATTCAGCTGATTTGTTCAAAACTAACATTGAATTCAGAGGCAAACTGTATCACCTTTAATAACAGTGTTCTACACCCAAAGTAGTCCTATTGACTTCAGGAAGATGGGTGTTTTGACATATTTTGCAACAGCCTTGAGCAAAGCACAATGCAAAGAATCCTGGAGTAAAAAACTATGCTTGCTCAGAGAAGTGTGACTTTCTGTGTGTTTAATAACAAAAAAGACTAGGAAAAAAGACACCTTCTGTAAATTTTTTTTTTTTTTGTGCTATTTGGAATATTTTGTTTTGCTTGTTTTGCCTTCCTTTTTTTATTTTTATTTATTTATTTTTTTTTTAATTGAAATGCATGTTTATATTCCATTTGGTATGCTGGAATGATCAGTAGTGCTTTATCCATCTCATAAAGGATGTATTTTCCCTCAAAAGGCAAGGGGATGTTCAGGTGGGGAAGAAATGAAGAAAGTGTCAAAAGTCTGTCAGATAAATGCTTTCCACAGGATGAGAAATGATTCTGTGGAACTCGTTGCCACAGATCATAACGCCGAAGGGCTTTGTAAGTGATCTGACGAACAGATGAATGAAAAGGAGAGTTATAATGAATGATGATTACATTTTTAAAAGAACTATTTTGTGTAATGTTTCAAAATTTGGAAAAAGGACTAGGTTGAGAATTAATTAAAACTAACTGTCCATGTAGCTTTGGTTTGGACAGACTTTGGATCTGAGCTAGTTTGGCAGCTTTGGGGCTTCAAAGTCTGTACATTAAGCATTATGAAGAAAATCATTAACAAAACCATAAACACCTCATTTTCCCTCCAATGTATAAAAATAATAGCATAGAATCAAACTGGTTTCCATGGTTTAGGATAAGTCACCAGAGCCTCAGGGTCTGGATCTCAGCTCTGTTATTTTCTTGCAAAAAGCAATGGCAGCTCCTGTACTGACTGTGTCTGAAGTTGCAGCCATAGTACCTCTTCCCAGCTGCATGGGCTAACAGAGCAGCATATGAAGGTCTAGAACAGCCACCTGAATAGCTGCTCTCTTGGTGAGAAAATGCCAAACAATTGAAAACTGACCAGCTAAACCAAAGGTGGTATGAAATGATTAGCTTTCTTAGCCATAGAAATTTTCAAGGTTAAAAAGAAAGAAAACCACTTCAATAAATAAGGCTAGTGATGTCTCTGAGGTTGTGTTGATGTGACTAATATCAAATTTTGGCCTTGTGTTTATTGAGAAAGCACTTTTTTATTTTTAAAATTTTCCAATGTTACTACACTTCAATGTTATGGATAAGAACAGATGAATATTATAGTTGCAAAAATTTTGTCCCACTTTTTGACTGAACACATCTTAAAATAACTTCTAAAAATATCTTTCCATATTTACTGTCTATGAGTAAAAACTATTTTTTACTATGGAATAACAGACATTAATTTAAGAGAAATTACTCACATGTGTCAAGAAGGTAATATGCCCTTTTATTTTCAAAGGATTGGCATCAATGTAAATTATTGCTTACAGGTGTTAAGTAACCTCTTTGATGTTTTTTTTTTTATTGTCTGACTTACATTTCTTAGGAAGATAAAAAGCTACTGTAATGGAGCAGTTATTTAATTAGAAACAACTAAGGATTTTCACAGAATAGAAATGGGCAGAGGTGCTGGGTTTTGTTAAATTCACTTGGTCTGAAACTGAAAAAGTTGTACCAGGTATTCTTTCTTTACCTTTACCTTTACCTGCATCTGTCATTTATTAACCCAAATAGTGATATTTAGGATGCTGTAGATATTTTGGCATGACTTGAAGTCCTTCATCGAGCAAAGTCCTTCAGAATTCCTGGTTTGAATAATATCCTTGATATTTTGCTTTCTACAAGTTCAATGGAAACAAAGTCTTTCAGTCACGTGGAATACATGTGGACAAACTTTCATGACAATTCCTGCTATTCTAAAACTAATCATCAGAAGTGCTCCAATTTAAATAACTTCCTTTCCTTCAAAGTCCAAAATATGTTGAGAAATTAAAAAAAGAACAAAAGGCAAAAGTAAATTCTGTCATTTTTAAGTATCATTTATTTTCCATTAACTTAATTGTTTTCCCTTGCAATTAAATAAGTACAGATAAGAAAATGACTTTATGAATTTCATACCTCCAAAATATTCTTTAAACAATCCCTGCACTTCTTTGCCTGAAACCTTATGGTGAATCACTGTAAGAAATCCATGCTTTTCTTTCTCTCTCTCTAAAAAAATATCCTTCCTTCCAAAAGAGGAACAGAAGTCCTGCTGCTGGTTTGCACTGCAATAAAGCACCCAGGCACATAGTTTTATCAACTGCTAGTATGCCTTTAACAAATCACAATTAAATATTAACAGCCCATGGAGCAGCATCGAGAGCTCTGCAATCCTTTGAAGGCATATTTGCCAATTAAACAAAGCCTGACATTAGAGCAAAGGTGGCAAGGATCCAAACCAGAGAAATGAAAGTCAACCACTTCAGTGGCATTCATTAGCTCAACAGACATTCTTTGTGTGGCCTGTTTCTTTACTACTGCCAAATCCACACCCTGTTCAGGAACTTACCCAGGCTCAGATAAGCTTATTATGGAAATAACACTTTGTCACCCTTTACAACTTGCTTCTTGTTAAACTATCTTTTATCTTCTTTTTAGTATTTGTCACCTCTCTGTAGGTGCCCCTTGTGTGGCCAAATGGTATTGTGTTTGATTTGGATCTTCAGGTTCCAAAGGTTAATTGAAGTTAATAGGATAATATTTTTAAAGAGCCCTTCTCTGTATCTTCACGTGAGAATGGAGTGGAGAGACATTTGGGCATACAAAACATGTTGTTTTACTTGACAATGTGTGAATGTTTGGACACTTGTTTGGGTCATAAGGTAATCAGCCTTTATGGGGATATGCTGAGAAAGCTAGAGGGGAAGGAAGGACCCTGGACATCATTCTTTTCTTAGCTAGCTTAGAACAAAGCCAAGACAGTCTGGACTAGGATGTGGAGTACTCTAGAGACACAGTGTTTGTCTGAGGTACCCACAATTCACGCAGGAAGCACACAAGCAGTTGTGTGCAAGAAGTTGTGTCCCTGTTCTTTTGTTCTGCCACTATGGATTTACCTCCTTGAAGGACTCTTCTTCAAAAACTTGAACTAGCTGCTACATCTAAAAAAAAAGCCACAAGAAAAAGTGATTTTTCTTATCAATTTGCCTCAAATAGTGGAAGTCAGTCTTTCCAGAAAGAGTTCTGAACAGTAAAGGTGAAATTGAATATTGCTCTCTCCACACAGATCAAACCAAGTGTCAAGTCCTCATTGCATGGAGAAGGAAAAGAGACAATTCTGGGTTGGAGAAAAAAGGGGAAGAGAGTATGGAGAACTGGTCAGTCACCAGGTCTACCACTTTTCTGCTTCCACAAATTTGCTGCCCTGAGTGAATGTGTATTGTGCCTAGGTTTTTCTCAGCCTGTCACTGAGATCTACATTTCCATATGCAACTTTGATAACATTCTCAGCTCTACACAATTTTTTTTTCTTTTCTGGGCTGAAGCATTACATTTTATCTCATTCATCCTCTCACACAGATATGTGGTAACAAGATATCCATCAGAATGTAACTACAAAGAACTGGAGAGGCAAGTGAGGAGAGAAAAGTAATTTCTTGGTCAGATAATTGTTTAAATAACCAGCGTAATTTGAATGGTTCTTTATATTTGTAGTATTTAAATTGATGTCTAAATCTGTGTTATTTTATATGTATCTGCTGGTCCCCATAATAATGACATTTATAATGACATTCAACTCTTACTGACACAGAAATGATTCTGGAGAATATGTKTTTCTATGCACTATAGTTATTCATATATATGTATATATATCATGCATATTCATTGCAGTCACATCACATTTTCCATAGACACATACAAATGTAGCTTTCACTGAAACAAGAAAGAACAAGTGTATCCCAGAGTTGTATTGCTCTGTGTAGTTCTCATAGGCAACATTGAAATATTTTCGTTTAGCAACATTATGCTCATATCTCACGTATGACTTCTGCTTTTCTTTCAGTTTAAATAAAGGCCTTATTTAGCATTCCATACACTGGAAGGTTTCTCTGCTGAAGTCATAGGAGTCAAGCTCTCCTACCTGAGCCAGGTATGAAAGAAGGAGAAATAAAATCATGGCTTTTATTTGTATGTATCCAKGGATTTTTCTTTTCTTTTTTTKTTCCAATATTACATGCTCCCTCTGAAGTTGTAGAAACTTCTSCACGGAAGTTGCTGTTGTGACGATTTGCAATAGTAAAGAGTTTTGCCTTTACTTTCCTGATTTTGACATCAYTCTTACTGATGATTTAATCAGTCCAGAGTTGTAAATAGGGTTATAGATCCCATAGGTCTAATTCTTAGTTCCCAAATACAGCRAAAAATAACAGGAATTATGGCAAATAATTACATCAAGTGAAATCAAAATTATAGCTTAAAAATTTGAGGGGGAAGGTTTTCAATCATCTATATGGAGGGAGGCTTTTGTTCTTATCTTGTTCCTGGTAGAACAAGTGGGTTCACAATGAACATGTCACCAACACATAGCAGAGGAGACCAAGGATCAAGCCAGCCACGATACCTAGCTAACTTCTTCCTGTGAAGGGTGCTTAGTTACCATCACTACTGATGAGTCAGCACAGACACTATTGCAGTTAAACAGCACAAGGTATGTCCAGAAGTGCCTATGAGGGAATTGCCTGAGAAGGGGGAAATTAGTGAAAAACCAGGGCCTAACAGAAGTTATGTCATTACAGAGGCTTGCTTGAGGTGAGAAACAGTTATCACTTCCAGGATGATYGGTATGTACAGAATCTACTTCTCTACGATTCCCTTGGCAACACAATTTGCCCTCATAGCACATTCTAATGAGAGTAAATGAAGAGTGGAGTAGAATAGAAACACTATGGCCAAATTCCATTGGTGTCCCTGAGAAGGTGGTAACCTGAAGGTGCCTGCAGGTGATGAGTGAATGGAGGGTGGAGCGTAGTGAAGATATCGCGGCCAAACTCTGTTGTTCTCTCTGCAGAGGGGACAACCTGGTCGTACCATGCAGCTGATCAGCCACACAGTATGATAATATGTCTTGTGTTGAGCCAACAATGATGGCAGATCAGTCCCTTCTGACGGACTTTGGTCAAACTTCTCCTCATTCTAATCTCATCATAATACCAATGCACAACCCCACCCTAGAAGTTACCCGCTTCCGAGTAATGACCACTCCTCGCTGAGCATGCTCTCTAGATTCTCCATTAATTTGAAAGAGTTTTTAAACCAATGAATAATGAAAGTATGACTAGAATCACTCAGTCATAAAAGAAAATATATAAAAGGTGAATTAAGAAGGGTAGTAGTAAGAAGAAGAAAAGCAAGAAGGGACAAAGGAAGAAAAGAAAGAAGAAGGAAAGGGGAAAGAAGGAAGGAAGGAGGAACAAAGGAAGAAGAGAGAGAGAAGACTCCATTGTAACTTCTGGTTCAGTCAATATGCTGAACCCCTATCCTCCCCTCAGGTCAGGATACTGCCTGAAGAGACTCCTCAAAGTTGATAGCCCTGTGCCATCTTCTGGGGTGAGTGATGATTGTGCATTTGTACACTAGGGACTATCTAACCCCACACTGTAGTAGAGAATTTCCTATACTGACTGTACTGACATCTGAAACCTCTTATCGAAATGTTGCATTTGAATAAATTATGCTATTTGTGAACTCAAATATTTGTTTTGAACCTGAGCAAACCTACACTTAACAGGCTGCTCATGAACCCGATACTACCAGAGTCAGGCCTATCGTTACCACAGTATTTGGCATCCCTATAAAGAGATGAGTCCAGCTGTCCCCAGTCCCTCTAACCTTTGAGGATCAGCTGGAACCCAAGGGAATCCATCTCTTACCAAATTTCCGCCCTCACATCAAACCGTAACAGTGCCAACAACTACTCCTGACAAAAGAGCAGGAATATTCCTGTATTTTGTTTGCTCTATGGTTTGGCTGGATGGGACTGAAACATGCTGAAAATAGCTGAAATCAGTGGTTGTTATACAGCTTGTTGTAATGGATACATGAATGAGCTCCTGCTTCTCTATTCCCTCAGTAACAGTTACGGACTTGAGTAAAATCATGTTCCGATTTTCAAAAGTATGGATGTACTTTACAGTTGTCACAGAGCATGATGGGAGCTAAACAAGTGTTTTAAAGCCTAATTTTTCTCTTTCTTTCTTTCTTTCTTTCTTTCTTTCTTTCTTTCTTTCTTTCTTTCTTTCTTTCTTTCTTTCTTTCTTTCTTTCTTTCTTTCTTTCTTTCT